>NC_063258.1:13319915-13495950 GCF_019578655.1 Ricinus communis
AACCCATAGTAACCACCAAACTCACCCACTATTCCTCTACCCATTTACATTGTTTCAACACACGTAACACCCACAGTTTGGCATTATCATCATCATCATTATAGCGTAAATCTAAATCTTTCTCATTGCCTACCAAGTTCGCCTATTATTTCTTGCACAAGCATTAGAATTGATTTGCTATAATATGGTCTTTGGTTACCGCCATATATAACTACATCTTTCCGTAGCCTCAATGATGTTATACTCCACCGAACTTTTCATTTTGTGTAGGCCTACCTAATAATACTCGAGCTAAATTACTTCATTGTATGCCTCCCAAACATCAAAATGCTTGCATTCGCTTATATTACGCTTGGATTAATAAAAAGCAACATGATTTCTCCTTACGGTGTGGATTTACATATCATCTTGCTTCATCATCAAGCTAAGCCCCAATGGCACCAAGCAGCTTGTCAATTGAGTTTCCATGATTCCTTACGCTAACCGTGTCATCGAAATCATCGTGCCTAAAGGAACTGATGCAAACCCAAAGCCTAAAGAGCCAAGTAGCCAACCAAGTCAAGGAGATCAAGTTCCAAGCCCAAATGATCCATTAATATCAAGTTCCAAACCAAGTAGCAAAATTAATTAGGAAATAATGGCAGCACCCCTTATGGTTATTTAGAAGTATTAGTGCTTGTTTTGGTCATTCCTCCCTATATGCCAACTTTGTTTCTTATTTTTCATTTAGAAACATTCTAACAATGCCTAATATACTACTTAGGCATTTTTAGGGAAACTCAAGGGAGGCACCATTTTAAATGATTAAGAAGATCTCTTTGATTTACTAAATCAATTAAGTTGCATATTATGCTATTTAGGAAGATTTTAATTTAGGGTTTATTTGTTATTTCCTATCTTAGATTAATTCCTTATCGTATGGGAATTAGGTTTTCTTCTCATTTAAACTCATTGTACTTATCAAGAGTTGTCTTGTGGCGTTCCTTTATGACTTATCACTCATCTTCCTTAAACTTGAACGGCATCCAAAACCTTTTCTATACTAAGGTTCACACATTTAGTAAAGTGTTGGGTCGGGGTCCTTGTTCGTGAATCGACTTTAGATGTTCTTCATAACAACTTTGCAATGTGACTCTTACAAATCCATCAAGAATCACATTAGGAACAAGGAATGATGGAGATTTTAATGGTGCAAATCCTAAATCGAAATATTGGATGTGTCTTGATTCTCATTGTTTCCTCTTTCCTCTAAGATTCATCCACGATCATTCGAGAATGATATCAATACATGATCAACTAATTTTGTTTCTTCGCATTTGTCTAAGCATTCTGGATCGCTGTCTATGATTGCCGCCCACGTGCTTTCACCGACACTCGTGTTTATGTTCCTAGATAAAACTAAACCATTATACTAGATAGAGATTAGAAAGAGAGGCAAACAAACGAGCAAAATGAGAACATAGTAAGATTTTGGATCTAATAAGGAAAGAAATCACAATTCTTTGTTCTCTCTATATAGCCAAGTGTAAAGGATCAAATCGAATTCATTTAAAGTAACTGAGTTGAAGTGTTATTAAAGGTGTATGAATTTCATCTTGTTTCTATTGCTCGGATCATAAATTTGGAACCACGAGAGTTATTGACCAATCAACTCCTCTCTTGTTCTTAATTAGACTTCAATTTATTCATCTTTCTTTATTTATTTATTCATATTTAGCCTCTAGTTCTTTCTTTATTTATTTACTTATATTCATATTTCTTCCTTACGAGCATGGATTTATGTCTCGTCCTACTTGATCATCAAACTAAGCCTCAAAGCTACCGGTTAAGGTTGTCAATTAAGTTTCTATGATTCTTTATGCCAATCCTTATGTCATAAGAACTCATCGTGCCTGGAGGAACTAATGCAAACCCAAAGCCCAAGGAGCCAAGTTACCAACCAAGTCATGAGAGAGTAGTTAATTGGTCAATAACTCTTATTGTCCCAAATTTTTATGAGCCAACTTAATAAAAATAAGGAAAAATTTGTGTAGGCCTACCTAATAATACTCCAACCTAAATTACTTCATTATATGCCTCCTAAATACCAAAATGCTTGCACTACCGCTTGTATTACACTTTGATTAATAAAAACAACATGATTTATCCTCACGTGGATTTACATCTTATCTTGCTTAGTCATCAAGGAACCCCAATGCCATCTACTAAGCTTGTCAATTGAGTTCTCATGATTCCTTATGCCAATCCTAATGTCATCGGGTCATCGCGCCTGAGAGGAACAAGGAATGTTGGAGATCCTAATGGTGCAAATCTTAGATTAGATTATTTGGGAGAGACTCGATTCTCAACATTCCCTCTTTCCTTCAAAAGATTCATCCGAGAACATTCTAAGAATGATATCAATACTCAATCAACTAATTCTCTTTGTTTGCATTTGTCAACCCTTGGATCAATGCCTATGATTGCCGCTTTCCACATGCTTTCACTCAACACCGTGCTTACGCTCTCTACATAAAATCACAAGTTCTTTATTCTTTTCTATGGTTAAGCTTAAGGATTAAATCGAATAAATTTAAACACAAGGGTAGACAAAGAACATAAAAGAAAGGAAGGACATGAGCAATAAGTTTGGGATCGAAATGTTATTTGGTATGCCCATGCAAATTTCCACTTGTTTTCAATATGGAAACATAGGAGTGCAATTGATAAGCTTGACGGTGACATTGAGGTGTCACTCGATGTTAAAGAAGCACGAGATGCAAATCTAAACACGTAAAGGAGAAATCATGCTACTTTCAATTAATAAGGCTGGAATGCACGCGCTTTGATGTTTATTAGGCATATAATAAAGAGAATTGGGTCAAGTGTTATTAGGTAAGCCTATATGAATTTTTCCTTCTTTTCATTAAGAAATCATAAGAACATAATTGACAAGTTTCATTGGTGCATTGAGCATGAATTGATCATCAAGCGAAGGAAATGCAAATACAAGCATGATAGAGAGCGTGAATGTGCACATTTTGATGTTCGGGAGGCATCTAATAATGTAATTTCAGCCGAGTGTTATTAGGTAGGCCCATAGAATTTCCCTTGTTTCATTAAGCTGGCTCATAAAATTTGAGACTACGAGATTTGTTGGCAAGTCAACTCCTCTCTAGTTCTTGATTTGACTTTAGTTTATTCATCTTTCTTTAATTATTTATTCATATTTAACTTCTAGTTTCTTCTTCTTATAGAATAAGGGGCTTTTGCATTATAAACTGCATGCATCCGAATATTCAGGCTAGTGAGCATAATATTTTAGTTTTCTACCTTGCAGAAATAAGTTATGGGTTCTTTCAAGACCTTTCGAACTTATGAAGAGTTGCACTAAACCTAGTCTTATTACTCACGTCCTTCCTTACGCTTAGCCATGGAAGAGAATAAAGAACTTGCATTTTCTTTTTATCGGATACAAAATCCTACCTATGTTCTCATTTCTTTCAAAAGGAACAAGGAAGGATAGAGATCCCAATGCTGCAAATCTTGAATCGAATATTGGAGTGCCTCGATTCTCGCTGCTCCTCTTTTCACTAAAAGATTTGTCCATGATCATTCGAGAGAATGATATTAATACATGATCAACTAATTTTCTTTCTATGCATTCATCAAAGTACTAGATTGGTGCTTATGATTGCCGCTTTCCACGTGCTTTCACTCAAGACTCGTATACATGCTCCCCAAATAAAACCAAACCATCATACTAGATGAGATTAGGAAGAAAGACATAAAATAAACCAACAAAATGAGAATATAGGTAAGATTTTAGATCCAGTAAGGAAAGAAATCACGAGTTCTTTATTGTCTTCCGTGTACCAAGCATAAGAATCAAATCGAGTTGATTTAAACATAAGGGCATACAAAGAACACAAGACAAAGGAAGGACGTAAATGATAAGTCTATGCTCTCTAGCGAGTGTGTTGATAAGTCCACAAAGTTCTTGAAAGAACCAATAACGTGATTTCACAAGGTAGAAAACTAAAAGAATATGCTCATTGGCCTTAAGTATTCGGTTGCATATAATTTTATAGGCGAAAGCCCTCGTACTATAAGAAGAAGAAACTATAAGCTAAATATTAATAAATAAATAAAGAAAGATAAATAAACTAGGGTCAAATCAAGAACGAAAGAGGAATTGACTAGGCAATAACTCTCGTAGTTCCAAATTTTATAAACTAGCTTAATGAAGAAAAGGGTAAATTGGTAGACCTATCTAAAAATACTCGACCTAAATTACTTCATTATATGCATCCCAAACATCAAAACCTCGATTCCCACTTATATTAGACTTTTCCTACCATGGATTTACGTCTCATGCTACTTGATCATCTATTGTCACACCCAGACTTTAAGTATGTATTCATCCATTTAGCATTGCATTTACATGTAGTATCTTAATTGAATGAATGTAGTACTTAAGTATGTTTAATAATAAATAATAGTGGGACTTAATTAAAATGAAAAGAAAATGGTGGATTGAATTAGGATGAGAGAATAAAAGTTAGAGCGTTCATAAGTAATTTGAACAATTCATTAAGAATCTAAGGGTTACTTGATAACTAATTCTACCTTGAACTATATCTAGAATCATCCACTCTACTCCTAAGTCTCTATATACATATATGTTCACACATACACACACACTTAATGTAAGAAAAGAAAAGAGAGGAATTGAGAGAGTTTCTTTATTAAACAACCTGATCTAATCTTTCTCCATGAGGAATTTCAAGGTTTAAGCACTTTGTTGGCTATAATCTTCATCTATAAAGGTTTTAAAGGTTTATTTGGTAAGTATTATAAGAGTTTTGATTTATTTATGTTAGGACCGGTGAGTCAGATTCTCGGATTGGATTTTTTTATTTCTTAGCCTACGATTTATGTCATATCTTGAGCTAGAAAACTCCAAATTAGGCGTAGCTTAATGCGAGAAAACTTTAGGCAGTCCTTTGTAGTTTTACATTTATGCTAGTTCTGTCTTTATCTTTATGGAATCGAACCAAACGATTTATTGCTCAATTGTCAGGGATAGTTTGAGCTTGTTATATTAAATTATGCTTAACTCCTTCTATATTTATCTAATTGAAGTGAAACTTTTATGCATATTATTGATTTGGAAACCTAGAATTACAGAAGATGAGACTCAAATACCTCATATGTAATTCCTAATAATTTTCAAAATTGGCCCTAAAATCATGGTTGTTGAGATAGGAATGTAAAATTGAGTTTAAAAGCATAATTTACATATCATTTGGGGGCTGCATGATAGAAGAGCATAAAGGCTTATTATTTTGTTGAATTCTAAGTAGGATTTATGAATTAGATATTGAAAATGGCAAGAAATGCAAGTGCAAGGTAGATATTTTATGGAGTTGGGTATGACTAAAGGCCACTTTAGATGAGAAGATATCAAGTCTTTGCAAAGTTGGTTTCTTTGATTTGAGAGCTGAATATTGAACTTGAAAAAAAAAACTTAAATTTGTTATTTTAAGCTTAAATTTCAGATTGGTACTTATTTCAAAATATATTCTATTGGTTTTACAAATTTGAAGTATAATTAACAAAAGTAGGTTGTTTGTGTTGGATTTTACATGTGATGATTTTGCAATTCAACAATAAGAAATTTTCAGCTTTTAGTTCGCCTAATTAATCAATATATAATGTTCACTAAAGATCTTGGCTTTTCCTTGATGAGCACAAACATTGATAGCCTTAATTTCATCGATTACATATTACTTATATTCACAATTATGGGGCAATCTGATATAGTTTCATTTTAGTGTTCAAAAGAGCATTCATCTAATGCCTTTGAGCGAGTGAAAATGTACTTTGTTTTCAAGAAATGCCTCCTTACAGTGATGTGTTTGAAATGTGCTGAGATTGATATATGCCCATGTGATTTGTTTGTGGTTGTTAATGCATTACACAACAGGCAATTGATTACGTGCCTAAGTGAAGGAGAAAGGCCTGACTGCTAATGTAGAGGAAGGGTTAGCCATCAAGTGTGCCTAGAGTGAGATTTTGAATGATGGTTGATTGGTGATAATTGTGTGAGGGTCATTAAAATCTATGAGACTTTTATACCATTTAAAGTATGATGTTGATAATACTATTTTGTATGAGTGTTAGAATAGGTTCCGTAGTGGTTTTTTTGCTTAATAAAGATTAATTGCCTAAAGAATATGATTCACAATGTTATATATAGTGGGATAAATTACACCCTAGTCTCAGGACTTAGTATAGAGCAAGAAGGGTGTCAAACACTCTGGAATTGAGGTAAACTTTGTATTAACCAGTTAGGTACTAAGATGGATAAGCAAAATAAACAAAATTATAATAGTAATTAAAAATAAGGAAATCTAAATACTAACTAATTACTTAAGTATTCACACAAGTTATAATAAAGATATTTGTATGGGAAAATCACAAATCATAATCAAATAAGAATTTTGAACATTATTATCATAAAACATATTGATTGAAATTAGTCTATGGTCTTTAAAGGCAATTCTCATTGTCAATTAAAGGTATTTCCTCTTAGAGTCTACATTCATTTTCATGGCAATGTGAGATAAGAGAAAATCGTTAACACATTATACTAATTCTTATTCCCTTAAGATGGATCTCAGATCCAAGCCAAATTCAATTCTTAAGTAATATCAATTACGCTCCACCAAATTACTCCAAATCTCTTTATTAATAATTTGATTAACAAGTTACATATGGTGATCAAGCATACATAATACGAAAATTGAAATTAAATCATAAATAACATAAGATAAAAATAGTTCTTAATTAATTCATCATTGTAAATCTCATACAAAGACTTAGAAAAGACACATATTTAGAGAACAATAAGAGAAAATCAATTGCAACATAGGAAAGGTATATAGAAGAAAGTGAATAGATAAAACCCTTTTTACTGCCTAGCACTTGTCTGCGAATAATCTTCTCTTCTTGCTTCTCGACTTGGTCTCCTTCTAGTTAATTCTCAAAAACTAGAACAAAGTCTTTGCAATGTTTTCTAAAACTTAATACTTCTTTAAAAAACTATGCTCTATATCTATATTTCCTTTCTCATTCCTAAAACAGAGCCAAACATACTTATTTATATGTTTCTAAATGCTATTCGTGTAGAAATTGGAAAAGGCACCTTTGACATGAAAAATCACCCTCCTTGCATATTTTATAATTTCAAGGGAATTTTCGTCCATTAGATGACTTTATCTCTAGATAGTTCCTTCTTAAAAGTTATAGAACATTCTATTATCTTCGAGAGCAACTTGAATCACCTCATTTGGATGTCTGTAGACAAAGTTATGAGCAAAATATAAAACTGCTCAAACTAGGAAATGTTGCAACTCTCGGGGACTAACTCGTCAAGATGGTGCCGACTCGTCACTCGGGCCTTCTATGAAGACTCGTGAAGATGGTGATGACTCTTCAAGATCTACTAAGGCTCTAATTAGACTTTTCAAGCTTCACTTTTCATGCCAAATGATCCCAAGTCCTTTTCATGCACATTTTGAGCCTAAAACATGTAAAAACACACATAATCAATCATAAACATAAACCAAATAAAATAACACCTTATAAACAAACAAGCACACAAAAATAGTAAAATCAAATAAAATCAAACTAAAATAACCTAAAGAACTATGCATATTTGCATTGTATCAAACTCAAGCAAGAGTATATCTTCATGGAAAAGTTAACAAAATTCTCTTCTTCTCCGAAACAAATGTAGTTATCTTAGCAAACCATTTCAATTTTGAAAGAGGTTAAAGAAAAGCAATAAATTTACCGCTTTATCTCAATTTACTAAAAATAAAACCAAGAACACAAAGTCAAGATTCTAACCAAGCTACTTAGCCAAAATATTCATTCTTCAAACTTAGGAATTTTAGAGGCAAAAGGCACTAGAGACAATGTTAAGCACACATTACAACTCACTTTTGTCATGGCATTTTTAGACAATTTATTTATAAGCATATCTTCTAGATGTATTCTTTCCGAATGAATGCAAATGAGGAGCAAACATAAATGAACACAACTTACTCGAATACATCATACATCCCTTTCGAATAATGCAACTAAGGAGCATACTCAATTGCACACAACTTACTCAAGATGCATCATATTAAAAGCATTTTGTCTTTTTCTTTTTTTCTTTTAGTCCTCGTCCATTATTAGAACACAAGTTTTATACGATTATGGCTATAGTTTTCCTAAGGTTACTCAAAACTTCTAAGAAAACCTAAGCTTGAATCTTTACCACTTTAGCCTTAAGCATAGCTAGCAAATTGACTAAATATTCTTTAGATCTTAGAAATAATAAAAAGAGATAAAAGGTAAACTTATAGCAAAAAAAAATCTCATTCAAAATGAAAAGATTTGTAAGATGACTACTTATTAAAAGATAGGAGAAAAATGAAATGTATAATAAATGCAAATATAGCAAAATGCACTATCTAACCACATAAACCTAAAATATACTAAAACACAAATACTAGTAATATATAAATAAGTAAATAAATATATATATATATATATATATATATATATATATTCCTTCCCCACACTTAAAATGAAACATTGTCCCCATTGTCATAAAATAAAACAAATTAAGGCAAGGATAAGGACTCCTCAATCATCTATAGGGGTAGGAGGTGGAGACTTGATGAGATAGCCTTGAGTGAGCGAAAAATAATTTAATTTGTACTCAATTTTGCATTGTCGACGAGCGAGTTGTTTGTTGTGAAATTCCATCTCATTTAGTTGATGTTGCATAGCAATCTGCCTATCTATTATTTGATCTCAAATAGGAGGATGGGCACTTGAGGAACCATCGGTGGTACTTTGAATTGGATAAATGAGGAGAGGAACATCACCGGATGGTGGGTGTCGGGAAGTTCCTCTTCGTACATCGCCTACTCTTCTGGATTCGGTATACTTTTGCCTCAAAGTGGTCCTTCAATTCCTCCAATAAGAATGGGAATAGGGAGGAATCAAACACGCAGCATCCACTACTTCTCCTTTACAAAAGCTTGCTTAGTAAAATAAGAACGCTCAACAAAACAAACATAGTTATTAAGTTTAAGATTCAAAGCCTTTGCAACAATGGTAATCATATGTCCATGAGTTAAAGGTGTATCCTTACGTGAAGCACAAGCTAACAATTGATTGAATACCCAATAAGTCCAGCACACTTGTTTCTTATTATGAATGCACCACATTAAAACAACTCTTATGCAGAAACTCGATTGAATTCAGTTTTATGAAAGAGAACACATGCAAGCACTTTATGTAGCAACCAATATTTCAAATCCTTGACAAACATAGCTTTACCCTTCCTAGAATCAAATGGGGTTTGCAAACCAGTTAAAAACATCCAGAATTCATTAAATCTAAAAGATGATGGGGGATCATATAACCCATCCCTCTTAAAACTAAAGACACGATTCATAAAAGTGTAAGTAAGTTGATGTTTCTTCCCCTTGCATGCGAAATTCCAGAATTTGTGAATTTTTAGGATTAACATCTAATGTAGTATAAAATCCAATAGTTAATTCCATATTGGTATCTTCATGCATAGAAACATATCTCTTAAACCCACATTGAGTCAACAATTGATCAAAAGATTCAAGCATACCCACATCATTCAAAAGAGAGTTAGGAATGTACTTACAACCTAAGACTTCCTAAACTTGATTGATGTGAATTTGGCACCCTCGTCATTTGTAAGGATTAGGAACTTGGCTTTGTAAACTTGGGAAAGATCTTCCTCTTGATGAGGTGTTTATTCAACGTGTGGCCTCCTAGAAGATGATGCTTTAGTCTTGCCCATGGTGAATGTCGCATGCAAGAATTAGAATTGGAGAGATATGTAGAGAGGAAGAAATGAAAATGGAAAATGAAAACAAGAGAATAGGGAGAGTGGGAGGGTTTTGGTTATGAGTAATGTAGAGAGAAAATGAAAGAAAGCCTAAGTATATAATAAATGAAAGAATAAGAAAAGATGGAAGATAGGGAAAGTTATGGACTTACCCCCCCTTTCCCCACTCTTTGGTCCATTTGGATTGACGTATAGTGCGACTTGTCGGGATATATTGGGTCTCACCTTCCGTGAATAGCCGGACATTGAGGAATATCCGGAAAGGCCTAAAAGGTGATCATGATTAAGTGCTTTTGGGTCGCCCCAGATATCTAAGCATTCTCTCAACTTTTTGGTTCCAATTTGTCCTTAATTTTGAGTTTGGCTAGTGATTGCGAGGCCCCAATTCTTGACTGGGGGGTGATACAGCTTTCTTATTTTTTGATCTTCTTGTAGACCCTCGGAGTAATTAAATTCATAAATTTTTTCTATTTCTAGAATACCCAATATAATCCAAATTCCATATAATGTCTTTTTCGGGAGCTAGGATTTTCTTTTTTTATTTATTTTTTATTTATATTTAATTGGATATGAAGATATGAGATTGGGTAGTCAAAAGGGTGTACATAGATGTAATAGGGGTGTAAGAGGTAGAGGTGTAAGAGATAGTGGAAAGTGTGTTTAGATGTGAAAGAACATGTCTATTCTTGGAAAAGAAACAACTTTTAAGTTATAAAATTATATTTTGGCAAGGAATAAATAGAATAAAAAATTAATGAACAATAAAAAGGAAAAATGTATAACACATAAAACAAAAAATTAAACTATGCTATGATAAGGATAAATATAGATGATGCAACTATAGGTAATATTAATGTGAGTGAATGAGTCGTCAATGTATGAGGACTCATCACTAAAGCCTTTATAATGAGTTATCAATATGACGACTTGTTACCTAATCTTTCTATTACGAGTCGTCATCGTTAGGTTCTCATATTTAGTCGCCGACTCGTGACGACTCGCCACCTTTATTTTGACACCAATGCTAAGGCACTTAAACTAAATAGGCAAAGAAAGTAATCTAAAGCAAAAATAATATGATAAATAAGGGTTAAGAAAGAGTGAAGTAATGACTCTAAGTAAACAAAATGAAGTAAAATGAAATAAAAGGAAAGAATGTAAAATGTATATCAAAGTTAAGGAAAAATTGTGTTAATCTTACCATGCTAAATTTAAGGGTCTATAGCTTGGCCTTACCTCAATTTGATTATAGTGTAGATAAAGGGATAGAACAGCCCGTATCAATTACATCACCGATCAAGTAGGGCTTAAGGCGATGTCCATTTACCTTAGAAATTTCCCCTTCCACTGGCAAGATCAACCGCATCATGAGGATAAACTTTCATAATTTTAAACGGACCCGACCATTGTGACCTGAACTTTCCCGAAAATAACTTGAGTCTTGAATTAAAAGGAGAACAAGCTCACACTCATGAAATTCCTTCTTAAATAAATGCTTATCATGCCACAACTTAGTATGATCTTTATATAACTGCATTCTCATAAGCATTCATTCTTAACTCATCGAATTCGTTAAGTTGAAGTAACCTCTTCCCACCGGCCTTCTTCACATCAAAATTCAAAGTCCTTGTTGCCCAATATGCCTTATGCTCTAATTCAACGGGAGATGACATGACTTCCCATAAATTAATTGATAGGGAGTAAGGCCAATTGGGTTTTAAAGGTTTTCTACACGCCCATAAAGCGCCATCAAGCTTTAATGCCCAATCCATTCGTGAAGAAGACACCGTTTTCTCTAGGATCCACTTCATCTCTATCACGATCTCAACTTGCCCACTTATTTATGGGTGATAGGGAGTAGCAACCTTGTGTGGTACTCCATACTTCTTTAAGAGAGCCTCAATCATATGATTACAAAAATGGGAACCTCCATCACTAATTAATGCCCTAGCAGTACCAAACCTAGGAAAATTAATTTTCTTAAGCATCTTCTTGACCACTTTAGCATCAATAGTAACAGTTGGCAATGCTTCCACCCATTTTGAAACATAATCCACCATGACCAGAATATACTTGTAACCTATAAAGCTAGGAAATGGACCTATAAAATCTATACCCGAACATCAAAGAGTTTGACTTCAAGGATTCCTTTTAAGGGCAACTCATGTTTTTAGTAATATTGCCCATTCTTTGACATCTATCACATGTAAGAACAAAGTCTCTAGCATCTTTAAATAAAGTTGGCCACCAAAAACCAGATTGTAGTACCTTAGATGTCGTTTTTGTTGCACCGAAGTGTCCTCCAACATCCAAGGAATGACAATGTCTCAAAACATCTTGAGCTTCATCTTGAGGAATGTATCTCCGAATTAAACTATCTACATCTCTTGTAAAGCAAAGGCTCCTCCCAATAATAAAATTTAATATCATGCGAAATTTCTTCCTTTGTCGATAATCTAACTCATAAGGAAGAACACCACTCACAAGATAATTTGCAATATCCGAATACCATGTAAGTTCCTTTAATACCACACTTAGTAAATGTTCATCATGAAATGTGTCATTAATTGGGACACCATCATAATTCCTTTTAGTCCGTCTTGATTAATCCTTGATAGGTGATCCGCAACAAGTTTCTCACTACCCTTCTTGTCTCTCATTTCCCAATCAAACTCTTGAAGCATCAAAATCCACCGTAAAGTCTAGGTTTCACGTCCTTCTTGCTTAGAAGATACTTAAGAGCAACATGATCCGAATAAACAATCACCTTTTGCCCCACAAGATATGCCCTAAACTTGTCAAATGCATAAATGATAGCAAGCAACTCCTTTCCATAGTGTTGTAGTTGATCCGAGCATCATCAAGTAATTTGCTAGCATAGTAAATCACATAAGGCTTACCTTCCTTTCTTTGACCTAAAACATCCCCAAACACAAAGTTACTAGCATCGCACATTATTTCAAATGGTTGCCGCCAATTAGGTGGTTGCAAGACGGGTGTGGAAACAAGAGCTTTTTCAAAGTTTCAAATGCACCGAGGCACGCTTCATCAAACTCAAAAATAGCATCTTTAGCAAATAACTTACACAATGGCCTTGCTATCTTGGAGAAGTCTTTGATAGAAACTGCATGTCCAAGGAAACTTCTTATATCCTTAACACTCTTCAATGGTGGCAAATTTTCCATTACTTCTATCTTCTTATCAACTTCAATGCCTTTTTTGAAACTGAATGACTAAGAACGATTCCTCTTGTGTCATAAAGTGACATTTTTCCCAATTCAAGACTAATCCATGCTCAATACACCTATTAAGAACTTTAGATAGATTGTCTAGATAGTTGGAGAAATTAGTACCATAAACACTGAAGTTGTCCATAAAAACCTGAACACAATTATGGAGTAAATCACTAAATATTGAAAATACGCATCTTTGGAAAGTTGCAGGTGCATTACATAAACCAAAATGCATACGCCTAAAAGCAAAAGTACCATAGAGACATGTAAAGTTTGGTTTTAGCTTGATCCTGGATGAATAGGAATTTGATAGAAACCATTAAGGCCATCCAAATAACAAAAATAAGAAAAGTTGGCTAGTCTCTCAAGGACTTGGTCGATAAAAGGCAATGGCAAATGGTCCTTCCTAGTTGCTTTATTTAATTTTCTATAGTCAATACACATATCCATGACAGTTCTAGTAAGTATTAAATCATTAGATTCATTCCTAACAACGGTTAAGCCTCCCTTCTTTGGTACAACCTGAACGGGGCTCACCCATTTACTATCACTAATGGAATATATGATTCCATTATCAAGCAACTTAGTTACCTCTTTTCTCACCACTTCTTTGAGAGTGGGGTTTAACCGCTTTTGACCTTCAATAGAAGGCTTAGCGTGGTCCTCTAAAAGAATTCTATGCATACAGACATTAGGGCCAATACACTTTAAATCATTTATAGAATAACTAATGGCATTTTTATGATTAAGCAACTCATCACATAAGGCATCAATATTATTACTAAGCAAAGATGAATTAATAATAAAAGGAAATTTAAAGTTAGAGTCAAGAAATGCATATCTTAGGTTTGACGGTAGGGGCTTGAGCTCCATCTTGACTTCTTCACTTGATGTAGTATCCTTTGGATCATCCTCTCTACTTAAAGGTTCAAATATTGATGTCCTCCAAAATATGCTTATTAGCTTCTTGCATCCTGGATAGCTCCATAGAATCTTGCCTCAAACACTCATGAATTACTTCTTCAATGCATTCGCTAATAACATCAATAGAATCAATTCTACTTGCCACTTTTGCAAGTGTTGACTTCATAATATTCAAAGACATCAAATTCCATACATTTATTATCCACCTCTAATGTGATCTTTCCTCTCTTCATATTAATAATTGCTTCTGCTGTCATAAAAAATGGTCTTCTAAACAAAATTGGGATCTCAAGATCTTCCCCCATTTCCAACAAAGTCAGCTGGTATTATAAACTTCCCCACTTTTGTTAGCACATTTTCTAAAATGCCAAGTGGATATGTGACAGATTTGTCCGCCATGGAAAGACACATATTGGTAGGCTTTAGTTCATCCAAATTGAGCCTTTTGTAAATAGAGTAAGCCATAAGACTAACACTAGCACCATATCACATAAAGCTTTATTAAAATGCATACCTCCTATTGCACAAGGAACTATAAATGAACCTGGATCCTTAAGCTTTGGTGGAGACTTGGAGTACATAGCCTTGGATTCTTCAACAAGAGATACTAAGCCATAATCTTCAAGCTTGCATAGGAATCACATCACACAAAACTTGATCTTTAGAATGCCCTATGAGAAAGAAATTAATGCTTGCCTAGTGACCCTAATATCACCATAATTATTCAATCCACACAATTTATAGGACTTAGGATGTTTAGTTGTTTTCAAACAAAGTTTATCCACTAAACTAGCATTAACAACATTAGTACAACTTCTGCCATCTATAATTATACTACATAATTAATTTACAATTCTACATTTAGTATCGAATATATTCTCATGTTGTACTTCTTCCCTTTGGCTTGTACACTCAAAGCACGCATAGGCATCTAAGAAAAGAGTTTACCATTAAGAGCATATTCAACATCCTCCTCTTTTATGTGTTATCATCTAAGGCCGGCTCATCATCACTATCATTACCTTCACTCATCACATCACCATTGTCCATGATTGTCATAATTCTTTGAATGGGACATTCGGCTTGCTTGTGTCCATATCCTTTGCACTTAAAGCATTAGATCTTCGATCCCGAACCACTTGCTTTCCCTTTACCTTTATCATCTATGGACTTGTCTTTGTTGTAAGTCAACTTGCTGGTACTAAAACTGCTCCCACCATTTTGATTAGTCCAATTAGATTATTAGAAAACTTAGGTGTAGAGTTACCTTTGTTTATAGTCCGAACTTGCTTTCAATCCTTAATAGATACATGAAGGAGATCTTCCATGTCTACAAAAGGTTATAGCTCGACTAGGTTGGCAATATCTCGGTTAAGCCCATTAAGAAAACATGCCATTGTTGCCTCCCTATTCTCATGTATGTTGGCTTGAATCACGGCTACCTCTATCTCTTGGTAGATTCATTCAGAGACTTAGTTCCTTGTACAAGTTTTTAAAGTTTGTTGTACAATCTCCTATAGTATTGTGAAGAAACAAACTGTCTATGCATGATTCTCTTCATCTTTCCCTATATTGATATTGGATCCTTATCGTTGCACCTTTGAGCTGTAACTAATTGATCCCACCACACACTAGCGTTAGCAGTAAACTCAACAGAAGCAAGTTTTACCTTTTTCTCTTATGTGAAATTATGGCATTATAACACGCATTTGACCTTAATTTAATGGATCCCAAGTTACCGTCCTTCCTTCCATGTCCAAACTTTTGGTTAGAGGCGCCATCGTCCTCATCATCATCATCAATCCAATTTTGCCTCCTAGGTAGAGGTGGAGGTGGTGTACGGTTTGGTTTCTCATCCCTTTCAAGGCTTAACTCATCCAACTGTGCCAAGATCCTTGCGAACGTGTCTTGCATGGACTTCTTCCATAGTCTATCATCATCATGTGTGTCCATGACAACTATCTACAAAGAAATGTTAGATTGAAAATTCACTCCCTTACATGTTTCCTCTCAAGTGTTTAAGCACACACCTTCTTATTCACTCACTATCTCACACCACTTGCCTCACTCTTAAATTCTTACAAACACTTATCATTTACTAATCACAACTTGTAAATGATCAAAGAGAATTAAGAGTTGTTTTAGAAAAGAAAAGAAAGAAATAGAGTTAAGAAATTTCGGGTAGAACGAAGAAGAAGAAGTACCTCAATGCTTTGTTCTTGGATTGAGATTGGCTGTTAGGATTGAGAAGAGAAGGCTTGTTTTTGTTCTTGTATAAGAAAGAAAGAAGAAAAGCAAATGAGTTTAGTTTTTATGTGTTTAAGGTTTTCAATTAGAAAAGAAATGAAGAAACAAATTTGTTTTTGGTTTTGTTTTTTTTTAATATATTTTGTTGTATCTTGATTAGAAAAAAAGAGGTAAGAAAGAGAATTATGTTTTAAGGTCTTTGGTTTAAGAATGGTTTCGGGCTAGAGAGGTAAGAACGATAAAGGATACGCAACTAAGAAGTCACAGCAATCTATTGAAGCAACCGTTAGCTATCAATGAACAATCAACAAAGTTGCAATGTTCAAAACAACAAGTCCCTTGCAAGAACTTAGAAGGAGAACACTCTCAAGTATCAAATTATAATCAAAATTAAAGTCTTACAAGATGATAACCCTTAAGTATTTATAGTGAATACTTAGGGTTTAAACAAACTAATGAGTGTTGTGCCAAATGCAAGGGCAGCCCATACTTAGAATTAATCTAATAAATATAACTACAAGTAATGAAAAGGCCCAAAGAAATAGAGTTTTAAAGTAATAAAACACTCAAGGGCCAAAATACATAAGAAGTTAAATAAGTAGTAGTTTCACCAAGGGAAATTAATAAAGAATCAAGCTTCTTGAAGCCCATTCTCATTAACTTGAATCATCAAGACACAATCCGACTCATTGGGCTTATTTGAGGCTTGTTCTTCCACAATGTGAGTTGTCACTAAGGCTTGAGCCAATAAGGCCACTGCATCCTTAATCTTCTTAGCTCTTACTCTTGTGATTGGACCCACTCCCCATATATAGAGGATCTTGCTTGGATGGGTTTGTAAAGCACTATGATCTCCACTATAATAGATAAGAAGAGACTAGAAGATAGCTTCAAATAAATAAATAAAGAAAGATTAATAAGCTAAAATCAAATTAAGAACCAGAGAGGAGTTTATTGGACAACAACTCTCGTAGTCTTAAATTTTATGGCCAACTTAATAAAAATAAGGGTAAAATTGTTATAGGCCTACCTAAAAATACTCTTATCGAAATTATTTAATTATATGCATTTCAAGATCAAAGTGCTCGAATTTCGGCTTGTATTACGCTTGGATTAATCGAAAATAACCTGATTTCTCCTTTACGTGCCTGGATTTATGTCTCCTGCTTGATCATCAATATAAGCGCTAATGCCACTGGTCAAGCTTGTTAATTACGTTCCTATGAATTCTTACGCCCAAACTTGCGTCATCAAGAGTTGCTCATGCCTAGAGGAAGAAGGAAGGATGGAGATTCTAATGGTGCAAATCCCAAGTCAAAATATTTGGCCATGCCTCTATTCTCAGCGTTCCTTTTTTCCTCTAAAAGATTCCTCAACGATAATTCGGAGAATGATATCGGTACACGATCAACTAATTTTCTTTCTTCCTATTCCTCTAAGCATTGGATCAGTGCCTATGATTTCCGCTTCCACCTATTTTCACTTAACACTCGTGTTTATGCTCCCCATATGAAACTAAACCAACATACTAGATAGAGAATAGAAAGAGAGACACAAAAGAAATAAAAAAAAAAAGAGAATATAGGTAGGATCTCAGATCCGAGAAGGAAAGAAATCACATGTTCTTTGTTCTCTTCCATGCGGCTAAGCGTAAGGATCAAATCGAATTGATTTAAACACAAGCGTAGACAAAGAACCTAAGAGAAAGGAATGACGTGAGGGATAAATCTATGCTAGCTAGCGCGAGTATTGATAAGTCCACAAATTTCATGAAAGAACCCATAACTTAATTTCCTACAAGGTAGAACACTGAAATAATATGCTCATTAGCCTCAAGTATTTGGTTGCTTGTAGTTTTATAGTGCGAGAGCCATCATCCCATAGGAAGAAGAGGCTAGAAGCTAAATATAAATAAATAAATACATATTAATAAACTAAAGTCAAATTAAGAACAAGAGAGGAGTTGACTGGGCAATAGCTCTTGTAATCTTAAATTTTATAAGCCAACTTAATAAAAATAAGGGTAAATTAGCCTACCCAAAAGCACTCCTACCCAAATTACTTCATTATATGCATTTCAACATCAAAGCGCTCGAATTCTGGTTTGTATTACGCTTGGACTAATCGAAAATAACCTAATTTCTCTCTTACATGCGTGGATTTACGTCTCTCCTGCTTGATCATCAAGCTAAGTCCCAAAGCCATCAGTCAAGTTTGTTAATTACATTCCCATAATTCCTTACGTCCAACCTTGCGCCATCGTGAGTCCTCGTGCTCTAGAGAAACAAGGAAGGACGAAGATCCTAATAGTGCAAATCCCGAGTCGGAATATTTGGGCATGCCTTCGTTCTTAGCATTTTTTATTTCATCTAAAAGATTCCTCCACGATCCTTCGAAGAATGATATCAATACATGATCAACAAATTTCTTTTTTCGCGTTTGTTGAAGCATTGGATTGGTGCCTATAATTTCTGCTTCCACGCGCATTCACTTGACACTTATGTTTATGCTCCCTAAATAAAATCAAACCAACATACTATATAGAGATTAGAAAGATAGACACAGAAGAAAGAAACAAAATGAGAATATAGGTAAAATTTTAGATCTGATAAGGAAAGAAATCACAAGTTCTTTATTCTCTTCCATATGGCTAAGCTTAAGGATCAAATCGAATTAATTTAAACACAAGCATCACTGAGAACACAAGAGAAAGGAAGGACGTGAAGGATAAGTCTATGCTCACTAGCATAAGTGTTGATAAGTCCACAAATTTCTTGAAAGAACACAACTTGATTTCTTGAAAGGTAGAAAACTGAAATAATATGCTCATTAGCCTCAAGTATTTGGTTGCGTGAGGTTTTATAGTGGGAAAGTCCTCATTTTATAAGAACAAGAAACTAGAAGCTAAATATGAATAAATAAATAAATAATGATTAATAAACTAAAATGAAGAACTATAGAGGAGTTGACTGGGCAACAACTCTCGTTATCTTAAATTTTATAAGTTAGCTTAACAAAATAAGGATAAATTCTACATAAAACACTACGACCTAAATCACTTCATTATATGCATTTCAAACATCAAATTGCTTGAATTATGGCTTGTATTACGCTTGGATTAATCCAAAACAACATGATTTCTCCCTTACCCGGCGTGGATTTACATCTCTCCGCTTGATCATCAAGCTAAGCCATAATGCCACTAGTCAAGCTTATTAATTCATGTACCCATGATTCCTTATGCCCAACTTTGCATCATCAGGAGTCCACGTGCCTAGAGGAAGAAGAAACGATGGACATCCTAATGGTGAAGATCCTAAGTCAAAATATTTGGAGGGTCCTTAATTCTCGGCGTTCTCTCTTTCCTTTAAAAGATTCATCCGTGATCATTTGTAGAATGATATCAATACATGATGAACTAATTTTATTTCTTTGCAATCGTTGAAGCATTAGTTAAGGGCCTATGATTTCCACTTCCATGCACAATCATTGAACACTCGTGTTTATGCTCCCTATATAAAACCAAACATCCATGCTAGATAGATTAGAAAGAGAGACAGAAAAGAAATAAAAAAAATGAGAATATAGGTAGGATTTGAGATCCGATAAAGAAAGAAATCACATGTTCTTTGTTCTCTTTCATACAGCCGAGCATAAGGATCAAATCAAATTGATTTAAACACAAGCATAGAGAAAGAACATAAGAGAAAAGAAGGACGTGAGGAATAAGTCTATGTTCACCCATGTGAGTGTTGATAAGTCCATAAATTTCTTAAAAGAACCCAAAACTTGATTTCGCAAGAAAACTGAAATAATATGCTCATTAGCCTCAAGTATTCGGTTGCTTGCAGCTCTATAGTGCGAAAGCCCTCATTCCATAAGAAGAAGAGGCTAGAAGCTAAATATAAATAAATAAATAAATATTAAGAAACTAAGGTCAAATCAAGAACAAGAGAGGAGTTGATTGAGCAACAACTCTCGTAGTCTTAAATTTTATGAGCCAACTTAATTAAAATAAGGGTAAATTAGTATGGGCCTATCTAAAAACCCTCCTATCCAATTTACTTCATTATATGCATTTCAACATCAAAGCACTTGAATTCCGGCTTGTATTACAGTTGAATTAATCGAAAACAACATGATTTCTCACATATGCACTTGGATTTACATCTCTCCTGCTTGATCACCATGCTAAACCCTAATGAAACTGGTCAAGCTTGTTAATTGCGTTCCCATGATTCCTTATGCCCACCCTTACGTCATCAGGAGTCCTCGTGCCTAGAGTGAAAAGGAAGGATGAAGATCCTAATGGTGCAAATCCTAAATCAGAATATTTGGGCGTGCTGCAATTCTCGATGTTCCCTCTTTCCTCTAAAAGATTCCTCCATGATCATTCAGAGAATGATTGATACAAACCAAACTAGCACAATGATCCTACTCCAACAGGGAGTCTTGATGATGCATATCCTACTAACTCAAGGAATCCTAGTAAAATAGGGAGTCATGACTCAACTAGGAATCATAATCCTATAACAAGTCCTAATGATATTAGGAGTTCAAGCAACGAAAGGAATCTTAATTCAACTATGAATCCTAATTTAACTATGAGTCCTAGTTTGATTCAAATTGCAAGTCAGTGAGCTTATCCAAGACATTTGGGCTAAGGACACATCAAGGCTTGAAGAATTGGATTTAAGTTCAAGGCTCATTAATCTAATTCAATTTATTAGGCTTGGATGAATCTAGTTAAGCTTCAAAGATTAGAAAAGCTGAATAGGAGAATATAAAGACTTTGGGCCTAACTTAGCTTATGTTATGAGGCCCATTTATATGACTTATGTAAACTAGGGTTTTATTTCTTATTTTGGGTGGCCACACATGTAGTTTAACCTAATTAGGACTTTGTTTAAGTTATCTCTTTTAGTTAGGAAGGTTATCTTTATCCTCGAACATATGTAAATCTTTATTAGTTAAGATTTATGATTTTCTAAGGCCTATATAAGTCTAGTACGAAGTTTGATGTAATGAATTAAAAAGTCGAAGTTGAAGTTGAAGTTAAAAATTGAACTAGAATTGGTATTTTTACCTTAAAGCTTGTTTACTTTGTTTTTGTGTTCTTGTGCAGAATGCATGCTTAAGTAATTTCAAGTAGATTGATTATCTTCTTGTGGAGTGTTTCGGAATTGGGATTTAGCAACAAGTTCTCTAAATTCTAATTCTTGATCATCTTTCTAAGTAATATGTTTTTCTAACCTTTCTTAGGGGTTGAACCGAATTGGTTCTTGGGGTATTCATTTCATGTGTTGGGGGGTTCACAATTCAAAAGAAGTTCTCAAGCTTATTCATGAAGGTTCCATATCAATGATATCAATACACGATCAACAAAACATAAAAGAAAGGTAGAACATGAGCGTAAGTCTATGCTCGCAAGCGCGAGTGTTGATAAGTCTATAAAGCTCTTGAAAGAACCCAAAACTTGATTTCCCACAAGGTAGAAACCTGAAATAATATGCTCATTGGGCTTAACTATTCTATTGCGTGTGCTTTATATAGTTCGAAAGTCCTCATTCCATAAGAAGAAGAAACTAGAATCTAAATATGAATAAATAAAGAAAGAAAGATGAACAAAGTGAAGTCCAATCAAGAATGAGAAAGGAGTTGACTGGTCAACAATTCTTGCAGTTCTAAATTTTATGAGCCAGCTTAACTGAAACAAAAGAAAATTCACGCGTGTCTACCTAATAACATTCTGATCCAAATTACTTCATTATATGCATCCCAAACATCAAAACTCTCCCATTCTCGCTTGTATTACACTTGGATTTATTGAAAACAACATGACTTCTGCCTTACGCGCATAGATTTACATCTGGTCCTGCTTCATCATCAAATTTGGGACTCACGAGATTGTTAACCAGTCCTTCCACGGCAATCCTTGTGTCTTAAGGAGTCCTCATGTCTTGAGGAATAAGGAATAATGGAGATCCCAAATTATATGAACCAGCTTAACAAAAATAAGGGAAAATTCATGTGGCCCTAACTAATAACACTCCAAACCAAATTACTTAATTATATGCCTCCCAAAGATCAAAGCACTTACATTCTTGATTATATTACGCTTGGATTCATTAATAACATTATGATTTCTCTCTTAAACACATGGATTTACGTCTCATCTTGCTTGATCTTAAAGCTAAGCCCCAATGCAACTCGAGTTGACTTAAACAAAAGAATCAACAAACAACACAAAAGAATGAAAGGACATAGGCAATAAGTCTATGTTTACTAGCTTAACACAAATAAGGGAGACTTCGTCTAAGCCTACCTAATAATACTCTGACCCTAATTTCTTCATCATATGTAGCCCTAACATCAAAATGCTCGTACTACTTCTTGTATTATGCTTGGATTTTATGGTTTCTCCCTTAATAGCATAGATTTATGTCTCGTCCCTACTCGATCATCAAGCTAAGCACAATTCCACTCAAGCTTGTCAATTGAGTTCCCATGATTCTTTATGCCAATCCTTGTGTCATCAGAAGTCATCGTGCCTAGAAAAACAAGGAATGATAGAGATTCTAATGGTGCAAATCCTGCATTAGAATATTTAGCGTGCCTTGATTCTCATTGTTCCCACTTTCCTTTAAAAGCTTCGTCCGCGATCATTCAGAGAATGATATCAATACACGATCAGCTAATTTTCTTTCTTTGCATTTATCCAAGCACTATATCAGTGCCTATGATTGCCGCTTCTACATGGTTTCACTCAATACTCATACTTATGCTCCCTAAATAAATTAAAACTATTATATTAGATAGAGATTAGAAAGAGAGGCATAAAATAAATGAACAAAATGAGAAAATAGGTAAGATTTCATATCCAATAAGGAAAGAAATCACAAGTTCTTTATTCTCTTCTATCAACTAAGTGGAATGATAAAATCAAATTCATTTAAACACAAAGGCAGATAATAGAACACAAAAGAATGGAAGGACGTGAGCGATAAGTCTATGTTCACTAGCGCGAGTGTTGATAACTTCGCAAAGTTCTTGAAAGAACCGATCACTTGATTTCCCGTAAGTTATTACACTGAAATAATATGCTAACTTGCCTCAAGTAGCATGCAGTTTTTATATTTTGAAGCCTTCATTCCATAAGAAAAAGAGATTAAAAGATAAATTTGAATAAATAAATAAAGAAATATTGATAAACTAAAGTCAAATCAAGAACCAGAGAGTTGTTGACTGGGCAACAACTCATGATTCGAAATTTCATGAGCCAACTTAACAAAAATAAGGAAAAATTAGCATCGGCCTACCTATGCTTGGATTAATTGAAAACAGCATGATTTCTCTCTTACGCCCATGGATTTATGTCTCCTCCTGCTTGATTATTTAGGAACCATGAGAACGCAATTGACAAGCTTGACCGATGGTATTAAGACTTGACTTGATGATCAAGCAGCACGAGATGCAAATCCACACTTGTAAGGGAGAAATCATATTGCTTTCATTTAATACAAGCGAGAATACATGCATTTTGATGTTAAGAGGCATATAATGAAGTAAATTGGGTCAGAGTGTTATTATGTATGCCCATGCGAAATTAACCTTGTCTCCATCAAGGAAGCATGGAAACATAATTGACAAGCTTCACCAGTGGCATTGGAGCGTGACTTGATGATCAAGTAGGACGAGAGGCAAATCCAAGCATGTTATGGAGAAATCATGTTACTTTAATCCAAGCGAGAATGCACACATTTTATTATTCGAGATGCATATATTGATGTGATTTGGGCCGGATTTTAGTCTATTCATCTTTTATATTTATTTATTCATATTTAGCTTCTAGTTTCTTCTTTTTATGGAATGAGGGCTTTTACACTATGAAAATCGCATGCAACCTAGTATTTGAGGCTAATGAGCATATTATTTTAGTTTCTTACCTTGCGGAGAAATAAGTTATGGGTTCTTTCAAGATGTTTGCAAACTTATGAACACTCGTACCTAATAACACCCCAGCCCAAATGAGATAATTACATGTGTCCTAAACATCAAAATGTATGCATTCCCTTGGATTAATTGACAACAATATGATTTCTCCTTTACGGCGTGTGGATGTCTCGTCCTGCTAGATCATCAGTCACACCCTAATGCCACCGATCAAGCATGTCAATTACATTCCCATGATTCCTTCTACCAATCTTTATGTCATCGGAGTCCTCATGCCTAGAGGAACATGGAAGGATGAAAATCTCAATGGTGGAAATCTTGAATTGCAATATTAGGGTGTGCCTCAATTCTCATCGTTGCCTTTTTCCTCCAAAAGATTTGTCCGCGTTCATTTTGAGAATGATATGCATACTAGATCATCTAATTTTCTTTCTTTGTATTTGTCTAAGCATTGTATCAATGCTTATGATTGCCGCCCATGCGCTTTCACCAATACTGATTTATGCTCCCCAAATAAAACCAAAACATCAAACTAGGCAGATATTAGATTTAGTGGAATAAAAGAATAGAACAGAATGAGAACATAGGTGGGATTTCATATTTGATAAGGAAATAAGTCATAAGTTCTTTAGTCTCTTCCATACGGCTACGCAAAAGGATCAAATCAAATTGAATTAAACACAAGGTTCGACAAAGAACATAAAAGAAAGGAAGGACGTAAGCGATAAGTCTATGTGGGATTGGGCTTAATCAAAATAATAGGACTCAAGATACTCTTATCAACTTAATCCAACATATGGAGGCATGACTAAGACAAGATAAGCCTAAGATAATCAAGTCAAGCTATTTAGAGTCCAATACTAAAAAACAGGCGGCACATCACATATTACTCAAGCCTAATAATCATGTTGTTATTGTGGGCATGGCTTGGACAAATTTTTAGGAGTTTCTGTTCATTTAAAGAAATCTTTTAATAGTTAGGAGTCTTGCTTTAAGTTATCCTTTTAGTTTAGGAGTTCTATTCCTAGAATTATTGTTATTTGCTTCCTTTTTATTATAGAATTAGATTTCTTTAAGGCTATATAAGCTAGTACGAATTTCTATGTAAAGGGAGTTGTTGAATATTGATTATTTTGGAGTTAATTCTCTTCTTTTGTTCTTTACAAACTTGGTGAATTTATCAAGTGGAGGCTTAGTATTTTACAAACTTAGCTTAATCTAAACTTTTCTTTATGTTAGATAACCTTTAATTCTTTATAATTAAGGTTCTTAAGTACAAGTTATTTAAGGGTCTTGTTGGGAGTTAGAGTTTCTTCACTTAATTAGGTGAACGATCCTTAGTAAAGACATCAACATTGAATACGGGTTTGGTAAAAGTTAGCCACGTCAGATTAATGAGAGAGTAGTTGACTAGTCAACAACTCTTATAGTCCTAAATTATATGAGGCAGCTTAACAAAAACAAGGGGAGATTCGTATGGTCCTACCTAATAATACTCCAACCTAAATTACTTCATTATATGCATCCCAAATTCTTGCATTGTCGCTTGTATTACACTTGGATGAATAAAAAACAACATGTCTCTTACTGCTTAATCATCAAGCAAAGCCCCAATGCTTATGGCAATTCTTATGTCATTAGAAGTCATCGTGCCTGGAGGAATAAGGAATGATGGAGATCCCAATGGTGCCAATTATGGGTTAGAATATTTAGGTAAGACTTGATTCTCAGCATTCCTTCTTTCCTTCAAAAGAATCATCCGAGAATATCCCAAGAATGATATCAATACTCAATCAACTAATTTTCTTTCTTTGCATTTGTCCAAGCCTTGGATCAATGCCTTTGATTGCCACTTCTACATGCTTTCACTCAACACTCGTGTTTACGGTTAAGCTTAAGGACCAAATCGAATAGATTTAAACACAAGGGTAGATAAAGAACATAAAAGAAAGGAAGGACATGAGCTTAGAAGAACAACGAAGGATGGAGATCCCAATGCTGCAAATCTTGAATCAAAATATTTGGGAGTGCCTTGATTCTCATCGTTCTCTCTTTCCACTAAAAGATTTGTCCATGATCATTTGGAGAATGATATCAATACATGATCAACTAATCTTCTTTCTTCGCATTCGTCGAAGTATTGGATCGGTGCCTATGATTGCCGCTTTCCATGTGCTGTCACTTAACAATCGTATTTATGCTCCCCAAGTAAAGGAAACCATCATACTAGAAAGAGATTAGGAAGAAAGACATAAAAGAAATAAACAAAATGAGAATATAGGTAAGATTTTAGATTCGATAAGGAAAGAAATGATAAGTCTATGCTCGCTAGCACGAGTATTGATAAGGCCACAAAGTTCTTGAAAGAACCAATAACTTGATTTCCTGCAAGATGAAAAACTGAATATGCTGATTAGCCTTAAGTATTCGGTTGCATGCAGTTGTTTTATAGTGCAAAAGCCCTCATTCCATAAGAAAGAAAAACTAGAAGCTAAATATTAATAAATAAGCAAAGAAAGATAAATAAACTATAGTCAAATCAAGAACGGGAGAGGAATTGACTGGGCAACAACTCTCATAGTCCTAAATTTTATGAGCGAGCGTAACAAAAAACAAGGTAAATTTGAGTGGGCCTATATAAAAATACTCTGACCCAAAATACTTCATTATATGCATCCCAAACATCAAAAAGCTCGTATTCCCATCTATATTAGACTTCTCCCTTTCATGCGTGGATTCACATCTCATCCTACTTTATCATCTATTATCACGCTTGTACTCTAAGTATGTATTCATCCTTTTACCATTGGATTTTCATATAGTATCTTAATTGAATTAAGGTAGTACTTAAGTGTGTTTAATAATAACTAATAGTGGGACTTAATTAAAATGAAAAAGAGATGGTGGATTGAATTAGGATGAAAGAATAAAAGTTAGAGGGTTCAAATAGTTTATTCCTCTACAATTTTGTAGTTTTACATTTGTGCTAGTTCTGTCTTTATCACATGGAATCGGACCAAACAAAGGTATTACTCATTCTGTTAGGATAGTTTGAGCTGGTCACATTAAATTGTGCTTAACTCCTTCTATAGTTATCTAATTGAAGTGAAAATATTTTTGCACATTATAGACTTGAATAACTAGAAGTATATAAAAGATGAGCCTTAAATACCTCATATGTAGTTCCCAATAATTTTTCAAAGTTGACCCAAAATCTGCCCTATCATGATTGTTGAGATAGGAATGCAACTTTGAGTTTAAAAGCATAATTTGCATATCATTTAGGGGCTACATGATGAGCATAAAGGCTTGTTATTTTGTTGAGTTCTAATTGAAATTTATGAATCGGGGTGTTGAAAAGGTAAGGAAAACGCAAGTGCAAGATAGATATTTCATGGAGCTGGTTGGGTATGACTAAAGGTCACTTTCGGTGAGTAGATATCAAGCCCTTGCAAAGTTGATTTCTTTGATTTGAAAACTGAATATTGAACTTTGAAAAAAAAAGAAACTTAAAGTTGTTATTAAGCTTATTAAATTACAGATTGGTACTTTATATTCTATTGATTTTAAAAATTTGAAGTATAACTAACAAAAGTAGGTTGTCTGTGTTGGATTTTACATGTGACGATTTTGCAATTCAACAATAAGAGTATTTCAGCTTTTAGTTCAACTATTTAATAAATGTATAATGTTAATTAAAGATCTTGGCTTTTTTTCATGAGCACAAATATTGATAGCCTTAATTTCATCGATTGCACATTACTTATATTTCACAATTACGGGGCAGTCTAATATAGTTTCATTTTAATGTTAAAAGGAGCATACATCCAATGCCTTTGCGCGAGTGAAAGTGTACTTTCTTTCAAGAAATGCCTCCTCACAGTGACATGTTTGAAATGTTCTCAAATTGATACATGCACATGTGATTTGTGTGTGGTTGTTAATATGCATTAGACAACGGGGCACTTGATTGCAAGCCGGTGAAGGGAGATGGGCCACACCATGTTAATGTAGAAGAAGGGTTAGCCATCAAGTGTGCCTAGAGTGAGATTTTGAATGAGGTTGATTGGTGATAATCATTGTTAGGATGGTTAAAATCTATGAGACTTTTTGTACCATTTAAAGTATATGATGTTGATAATTAGTATTGCTATTTTGTATGAGTGTTTGTAGTGGTGCTTTCTTGCTTAACAAAGATTAATTGGCTCAAGAGTTTGATGTATAATATTATATATTTTGTATAATTATATGGTTTTCTTCTACTTATAGTTATCTAAATTATTTTCTACTTGTATATCTATTCACTGAGTATTTTTATACTCATTCTACTCTTTCATAAATTTTATTCAGGAAGCAAGGCTTGATAGTGGGTGGTTGAGCTAGTAAGTGTGATTAAAGGCGAGAATAAGGTTGGCTCGGCCAGCATTTCTCGTCGAGGAGTCATATACATACTCATTGTAACTTGTATATAAATCTTCATCCTTGTTTCATACCATAGTGCTTATGTACATGTAAAAAGCTATGTGATAGAGTTAAGGTTTAAAAGCAGGCTTTGTATATTAACTTATTTAATAATGTTTAATAAAGGAATTTCTAGTTATAGTCATTGTAATGAAACATCATATTAAACAAATTATCTATTTTTCATAATTATGATTTCAAATACATTATTACATAAACATATGTAAGTATGTTATAATTCAACTAAACTGAAAAGATTTTAGAAAGCATTTGGTTTTAAATATACATGTCGGGCTACGTGAGATGAGGTGTGACTTTTACGTAATCCCAAATGCCACCGGAATAAGCTTGTCAATCTGCGCTCCCATGATTCTCTATGTCTATCCTTTTGTAATAAAGAGTCCTTGTCCTTAGAGGAGCAAGGAATGACGGAGATCCCAATGGTACATCTCATGAATAAGAATATCTAAGCATGCCTTGATTCTCGTCGTTCCCTCTTTCTTCTAAGAGATTCACCTATGATTATTCAGAAAATGATATCAATACTTGATCAACTAATTTTTTCTTTTAGACTCACACACTCTTGCCTTTCTTCACTATAATTATTTTCTATAGTTCTTGTAAGAACTAAGTATTTCTTAATTAAAATAGCCTTTATAGAGCTCAATTGACACTAATCACTCAAAATTCTTTCTAAAGCTTAAGTAGCATTTTTATGAAAAGGGGTTCAAAGGAAAAGGTTAAGGTAAAAGTAAAACAACTAGTATGGTATAAAGGTAATGATATATGGCAGCAATAATGATAAACAAGATAGCCTTAATAACTTGAATAAAATATCAATACTCACAAATGAAGAAATATAACAAACTTGGATTTTCATTGATGACCCGAAACTTCCTTACTTTTACTATTCTTTTTATTTGTTCTTTTTTTATATGTTCTTTGCTTTTCTATTCTTTTCTTTTCTCTTATTTTTCCATTCTTTTTACCAAAAACTAAATTGAAATAACTAAACTTGAATCAAAGAAATAAAGAACATGAAATTTAAGGCTCAAATTTTTGGACTTGGTTAATGGATGGTAGATGGCAGCTAGATTTTCAAAGGAATGGGTGAAAGAAAAAAAATTAAGGTTGTAGGAGAGAAATTTTAACACACAAATAAGATATCAAAGGATAAATAGAACCTGATTTTGAGCCTAAGTTCTGATATCAAATGATGTCATTCTTGATGGATTTTGCAAGAAACACATTGCAGAATTGTTGCCAAGAACGTCTAAAATTAGATTCACGAACAAAGACGTCAACCCAACACTTTAATAGAAGTGTGAATCTTCGTATAAAAGGGTTTTGGATGCCATACTCAAGATTAGAAAGAAGGTGAGTGATAAGTCTCAAAGAGCGCCATAAGAACAAGTCTTGATAAGTTCACAAGGTCTTGGAAGAACCAAGAATTGAATTCTCTCAATGGAATCAATAATAAAAATATTCATTAACTTGAACTATTAAGCCATAGTGTGTTTAAATTGTAAGAGATACAACCTTAACCTCCTTTACACGTTTAGGAAGAAACTAGAATAGGAAAATAAAAATCAAAGACTAAATTAGAAGTTTCCTAAATTAAAAAAAAAAAACTAGAGTGATTTAGACAATCTTTGATATATGAAGAATGGACAAAATCAACATCTAATATTTCTAAATAACTAAAAGGGGCAGCAACCCTTGTTTCATAAACAAGTATAAACAAATTTAGGTGCCTAGATCAAGCTCACAAGCATGGACCTCCTTGTTTCCTCCTTAAGCTTCTTTCCTTGCTTCCTCTTTAAGAATTTTGTCTTCCCTTGTTTCCTTGAGTAAAATTTCGTCCAAAACTTAAGGATTCATGTCCCAACATGTTGAATTAAGTTAAAAACAAGATTGGGGTTGATAAACTTTAACTTTTCATATAGCTTCGAAGGCTTGACCCAAATATCTTAAATAAGACCATTTAAGTCCCCCTTCATTCTCTTGGCTCTAGCTCTTGTAATCGGGCCTCCCTTGATGAATAATGGATCATTTGGGCTTGGAACTTGATCTCATTGACTTAGTTAGCTACTTGGTTCTTCGGGCTTTGAGGTTGCATCAATTTGGTCGCATGCAGTTTTTATAGAGTGAAAGCCCTTATTTCATAAGAAGACGAAACAAGAAGCTAAATATGAATAAAAAATAAAAAATATGAATAAACTAAAGTCAAATGAAGAATAAGAGAGGAGTTGACTGGGAAATAACGCTCGTATTCCAAAATTTTATGAGCCGGCTTAACAAAAATAAGGGTAAATTCACGTGGGGCTACCTAAAAACACTACGACCCAAATCACTTCATTATATGCATTTCAAACATTAAAGAGCTCAAATTCTTGCTTGTATTATGCTGGGACTAATCGAGAACAACATGACTTTTCTTTTATTCGCATGAATTTGCGCCTTGTTTTGCTTGATCATCAAGCTACGTCCCAATACCATCGGTTAAGCTGTCAATTGCATCCCCATGATTCTTTACGCCAAACCTTGCATCATCAAGAGTCCTCGTGCCTAGAGGAACAATGAAGGATGGAGATGCAATGGTACAAATCCTAAATCGAAATATTTGGATGCGCCTTGATTCTTGTCATTCTCTCTTTCTTCCAAAAGATTCGTCTGTGATGATTCGGAGAATGATATCAATACATGATCAACTAATTTTCTTTCTTTACACTCATCAAAGTATTTGATTGATGCCTATGATTGTCGTTTCCATGCGCTTTCACTCAATACTCGTGTTTATGCTCCCAAATTAAACTAAACCATCATTCTCGATAGAGATAGAAAGAGAGACATAATAGAAACAAATAAAATGAGATTCAGATCTGGTAAGGAAAAATATCACAAGTTCTTTGTTCTCTTCTATATGGCTAGGCGTAAGGATCAAATCGAATTGATTTAAACACAAGGTTAGATAAAGCACTTAAGAGAAACAAAGGACATGATAGGTAATTCTACTCCAACAAGGAATCCTAATGATGCAAATCCTACTAGCTGAAAGAATCATATACTCATAAGGAGTCCTACTCTAACTAGGAGTTCTACTCCAACAAGGAGTCCTAATGATATTGGGAGTCTAAATGACATCAAGAATCCAAGTGTTATTAGAAATGCTAATCCAACCAGGATTCAAGATCCACTTCACATCCATAGAGCCCAATTACAAGGTCCAAGGCTAAGAAGATAAAAGAAGCTCTCAATGGGCTTATTCAAGACAGTTCGACTAAGGACACATCAAGAATTGAAGAGTTAGATTCAAGTTCAAGGCTTACTAATCTAATTCAGTTTATTAGGCTTGAATAAATCTAATATGGGCTTAATGAACATAAGGAGCACATAGGAGTTTAGGCCTAATTAGCTTCACTAAAGATGGCCCATGCGTGTGACTTAAAGAAACTAGGGATTCTTAATCGTAATGGGCAGCTACATAGTATTTTAGGAGTATACGGACTTTGTTTTTAGTTATCTTTTTTAGTTAGGATGTTTATCTCTATCCTATTTGAGTTGTAATTCCTTAATAGCTTAGAACTAGGGTTTTCTAAAGGCTATTAAAGCCTAGTACGAATTTTCAAGTTCATTGATTCATTAATGATTAATATATTTTGTAAGTTTATACTCTATTCTTAGTTCTTGTTTAGAGCTAATTCAAACTTTCAAGCAATTCGTTGTTTGTGGCGTTCAAATCCAATTATCAATTTAGAATCCATACTAAATTATGGCATCTTCTACCTTTGTTACCTTAGGTTTGATAGGTTAATATACTTAAAGGGTCGAAGGTTTCCATTGATCTGGTTCTAGATAGATCTTGGGCAATGAAATCAAATTTGCATATGGGTTTAATCCTTTGATATAGGTTAGGTTTTGTGTTCTTGTTTGAATGCAAATCTAACTTATCAAGGAGTTGATCTATCCTTGTGGTTTAATTGGAATTTAGGTTTAAGGGACTTAGTTTCCTTAGGTTCTAATTCTTCCTCATCTTTCTAAGAAATTTATCTTCTAACGTTTCTTAGGGGTTGTATAAACTGGTTCTTGGGGTTTCATGTTATGCGTTAGTAATTCAAAAGGGGTTCTCAAGCTTATTTGTGGATGTTCCATATTAGTCACTTTATGTTCCTTTAGGCATGAGGACTCCTAGTGACACAAGAATTGGCATAAGGAATCATGGGAATGCAATTGATAAGCTTGACCAATGGCATTAAGGTGTGACTTGATGATCTAGTAGGACGAGACACAAATCCACACGCATAAAATCATGTTATTTTTTATTAATCATTATCCATTATATAGTGATGTTGCTCATTGTTCTTATAACTATGAACAGGTGAATTATACGGGAAGTTGGAAATATGACTCGTATGGAAGCACCTACAATCAAGAGTTGAGCATTCATTCACCCTTTGGATGGAGCTTAGATGGCCAAGAACCACCAGAATTTCAGCAGCCTAATCTTGCACCATCAACTCAAGGTGAAGAGTTAGTGTCAGAGGAGCTGATGATGAGGTTTATTGCAAGTCTTGAGGATAGATTCCAACAAATAGAGAGGACACTTGAAGATCAACAAGCCTCAATTAACAACATAGAGCATCAAGTAGGCTTAATCTTCAAGTGACTAGCTGAAGAGCAATTGGGAACTCCATCAAATGCTACTGAATCCGAGGAGTATTTAAGCACCATCACTTTGCGTTCCGGTGCGAATTTTTCTGGTTTATCTACTATGTTTGACGATGATGCTTCTGTGCAGGACGATTTCTTGAACATGGAGATGGAACTATAAAAGGAAGAGGCGAACATAATTCCTCTAAAAGACTATCAACAGGAATGTACAGTTGATGATACTGAGTTGCAGTTAGAGGAATTGTTGGTAGATTTTCCACAAGTCCCTTTGATGATGGAAGATGAGCACGAGTTATTCAATGGAGAAGTCTTAGAGGAGCTCGAGTTTCTTCTAGCAAGTGAACCAAGGCAGGGACTGAAGAAAACCATCGACACTCTTGAAGAAATTTCCCAACCATCGATCCTTCCAATTGTTGAAACTCCAGCTTTCAGATTGGAAGAGCCCCCAGAGCATCATGACTACATTCAATTATACGAGGAGCGAGTTTTGCCCATCATATCGGCAAATTGATGCGGAAAGGAAGTCGACAATTATCCCTTTAAGCGGATACTTGAAGCCATTTGCTTGGAAGAAGGATGGATGGTCGTCAATCCCCATCGTTTGCTTTTCACCATGAGTCCAGCTAAGAAGACTTATCACATCAAAAAGAAGCGCTTTTAGGAGGCACCCCAATTTTTATCTTCAATCTCTAATATTTTAACCTTTAGTTTTGAAATATTTAATTTTTGTTTCAGTTTCAATTTTAAGTATTTATTTTATTATTTGCAGCCACTCCTCTACCACAGACTAGCCAACGCCCTGATATACCTGCTGATGCACCTCTTTTCACTCTGGAGCTATACTTAGGGCAGTATTAGTTCTTTTTCCTTTTTGATTTCTTATATTTTGTACACTGGGGACAGTGTGTCCTTCAAGTGTGGGGTGGGTGATATTTATCCCATCTCAGTTATTTGTTTATTCTTTGTGCAATTTTTTATAAAATTTTGAAACTTTTTGACTTTGTTTCGATGCTTTTACTGTTGACTTGCTTTTGAAAATTCTGTTTATGTCCATGTGATCAGGTAAAACCGGTAGTGTTGAGTATTGCGAAAGAATGTAAGATAATTAGTTTGATTTTTGTACTAAGTTGCTTTGGTTTATCTAATTCTGTTTTGATGATTTTTGTTTGGAACCTACTCAAAAGCACACTTGTGAGAAATTGAGCCTAAATTGTAAGCATACACTTTATATGCTTGTATTTATTTGTTGTTGAGAGTCACGTCTTTACTTCTTTTAGAACTTGCTCGTTAATGCTTGTGAGGGCCACAAGGAGAGTTTAACACTTTGGTATGATAGAGGCACTTAGGTTTTTCATTCTAGCCAAATAGCCTTCATTCGTTCATTGATTCTATAGATAACCTCCTCTTTCACCATTTTTTATTGTATTTCATTGCCATTTAGTTTTATTTTGCTTTGGGTTATGATTCTACACATGAGTTGTTTTTATTGGAAATTTTTGTCTTGGGAATAGTGTGGAATCTTATAGCAGCTTTCTTCAATCTAAAAGAAATTCACTCTATTATGTGAATGTTCTTCCTTTATGGGAAAAAAAGAGAAAAAAAAAAAAGAAAAAATAAGAAGAATCGAGGGAAGGGTGATGAAAAGAAAAAAAGTAAGTGAGCTAATTGTTTAATTGCTTTTGGGAGTTCACATTTTTACTTGATTCTTATTTCCTACCTTGGACTGCTGTTCATTGTTTATCCCTTGTAATTATTATGGCTTGTGTGCAGGTCATTTCTCTCATTACAGAACACCTTAGGTTCAACTCTTATCAAATTTACCTACCCCTACCTAATCCCCATTGCAACGCTTATAAAGACCTCTTGACATGGTTGTTGACTCTCCATAAGTGGTAGGAGTAGGATTTAAGAGCAAGCATATAGTAAGTAAGGCAGTAGTGGATGCATTGAGCGATTAAACACTACCCTTTAAACACTTTGAGTGATTTAGAGTGAATCTGGTGAGGAGTTGGTTCTAAATAATTTTGTTGAGATAGTATTTTATGATTTATTGGCATCTTGGTTTTGATACTTGAATTGATTGCTTCGTTTCTTTTTGTTTGGCTTACGCTTGTTAAGGATATGTGCAAGAGCTCTCTAAACATACATCGGTTTAAGTGTTGTTCCTTAGTGGTTTATTTTCCTTATTTTACTTTTGATTGCTTGAGGACAAGCAATGAGCTAAGTGTGGGGTTATTTGATATGCGTAAAATACACACATCTAAATGGGGTTTTTAGGATTGATTTTATAGACATTTGGATGTGAATTGGTCCCAACACTCACCCTATGTGTCTATTTGTGTGCATTAGGTTCAAAAGAAGTCAAAGAATGATAAAGGGAAGAATTGAAGCATAATTGGACGTCAAAGCTGCCGAAAAAAGCTAAGTACGAGCATGAGGAAGCTGAACATGGCCATGTTGGTTTCAACACTGGCCGTGTTCCCAACACAGGCACTAACACGGCCGTGTTGGTGCATCAAACATCAAAGAAACATAAGTTTTAGGGAGCACGGCCATAGAGAGTAACACGGCCAGGAACACCAAATTGTGTCCACGGGTAAACACGGTTACAGCGGCGGCAATTAATTAAAAAGAAAGAGAGAAAAGAGGCGGGGAGAACATCCCAAACCCTAATATTTCTCTGTCTAAGGGTTTTCTGAGCTGAAACCAAGGGAAAAGGAGACTTAGATCAAGGTTTTAATCGAATTCCCTTCAAAGATTGAAGATTGGGCGAGGTTCGTTGATTGGTTTTCAACTTGAGCAAGAGGAACAAGAATCGATTCAATTAGAGCAAAAGGATTTGGGGCTGTTTAGTCTCATCCAAGGGTGTAATCGGGTTTTCTCTACCTTTGCTTATTGTTGTAATTGAATTCTTGTGTATTTTGAGAATGAACATGATTAGCTAGATTGATTAAATCCATTGGGATTTCTTTACTATGTTGGCTTAATATTATATTGTTGGATTGTTTGGGTTAGTTTTGTATTCTTCTTGCTCTCAGTATTAATAAGATCATCATTATTTATAAGACGTTGTGAATTGTGTGTTTAGATTGCTTTGTGTGATTGAGAAGTCCATTTGGCATTTGGGATTTTGAATAGCAAGAACTGGTTAATAATCGCTTAGAGATAAGGATAATTAACTAGCCGGATTAAGAATTAACAAAGCTTAATAGAGGCGGATTAAAGCTTAATGCTAATTTAAGAATCAATCGTTAGGAAGAGATTCCAACTTTAGGTTATTAGATTTAGGAATTCGGTTATCTCGAGAGAAAAACCGAATTCGGTTAAGAATTCATCCACGGGTAGCATAATTATATTCAACAATCCTTTATCTTTTGTTTGATTGCCAACTAGTTTAGGTTCCTTTTGGGTTTGCTCTCTTGCCTTAGTTATCTTAGTTATCAATTACTCTTGCATCTCCCTTAGAACTTAGATTGTAGCTATTAGTTAGTTTAGAAAGCATTCATCACTCATTTTAGGTTAATATAACAAAGAACAAAGGAGTAACTCTGGGCTTTCACTTTCCCGAGGAATACGACCTTGATACTCGCCATTAGTGCTAGATTGCATCGATAGGTACACTGCCTTAGATTGTATCTAACACGATTTAGCCTATCAAAACTCCTCTCTAGTTATTGATTTGACTTTAGTTTATTAATCTTTCTTTATTTATTTATTCATATTTAGCTTATAGTCTCTTCTTCTTATGGAATGAGGGCTTTCACATTATAAAAACAGCATGCAATTGAATACTTGAAGCTAATGAGCATATTATTTTAATTTTCTACCTTGCAAGAAATCAAGTTATAGGTTCTTTCAAGAAATTTGTGGACTTATCAATACTCGCACTAGTGAGCATAGACTTATCCCTCACATCTTTCCTTTCTGTTGTGCTCTTTCTCTACGCTTGTTTAAATTAATTCGATTTGATCCTTACGCTCAGCCGTATGGAAGAGACTAAAGAACATGTGATTTCTTTCCTTATTGGATCTGAAATGGAAAATTGTGGACTACCACTCCAACTGGCTTGGCTGGGACTGCATTCAGTGTTACTTGAATAAAAGGAAGGAATCAGTGTCAGCTTTAAGAAGAAGAAGATTCAAGCACCAACACATATCAGAAAAAAAGCATGTTTCCTACATATATTCTCATTTTTTTGTTTCTTTTATGTCTGTCTTTCTAATCTCTATCTAGTATGTTGGTTTGGTTTTATATGGGAAGCATAAACACGAGTGTTGAGTGAGAGCTCGTGGAAGTGATAATCATAGGCATTGATCCAATGCTTCAACGATTGCAAAGAAAGAAAACTAGTTGATCGCGTATTAATATCATTCTCCGAATAATCGCAGAGGAATATTTTAGAGAAAAGAGGGAACGCCAAGAATCGAGGCACGCCCAAATATTCTGACTCAAGATTTGCACCATTAGGATCTCCATACTTCCTTCTTCCTTTAGGCACGAGGACTCTTGATGATGCAAGGTTGGGCGTAAGGAATCATATGAACGCAATTAACAAGCTTGGCGAATGGCATTAGGGATTAACTTGATGATCAAGCATAAGAGACGTAAATCCACGCTCCTAAAGGGGAAATCATATTGTTTTCGATTAATCTAAGCGTAATACAAGCCGAAATTCGAGCACTTTGATGTTTGAAATGCATATAACAAAGTAATTTGGGTCGGAGTGTTTTTAGGTAGGCCCACCCGAATTTATCCTTATTTTTGTTAAGCTAGCTTATAAAATTTGGGACTAGAAGAGTTGTTGCCCAGTAAACTCCTCTTTAGTTCTTCATTTGACTTAGTTTATTAATCTTTATTTATTCATATTTAGCTTCTAATCTCTTCTTATTATGGAATGAGGACTTTTGCACTATAAAAACCGCATGCAATTGAATACTCGAGGCTAATGAGCATATTATTTCAGTTTTCTATCTTGCAAGAAATCAAGTTATGTGTTCTCTCAAGAAATTTGTCGACTTATCAACACTTGCACTAGCGAGCATAGACTTATCCCTCACGTCCTTCCTTTCTCTTGTGTTCTTTTTTTACGCTTGTGTTTAAATCAATTCAATTTGATCCTTGTGCTTAGCCGTATGGAAGAGAATAAAGAACTTGTAATTTCTTTCCTTATCGAATCTAAAATCTTACCTACATTCTCATTTTGTTTGTCTTTTTTATGTCTCTCTTTCTAATCTCTATCTAGTATGTTGGTTTGGATTTATATGGGGAGCATAAACACGAGTGTTGTATGAATGCGCATGGAAGCGGCAATTATAGGCACCATCCAATGCTTCAACGAATGCAAAGAAAGAAAATTAGTTGATCATGTATTGTTATCATTCTCCAAATGATCGGGAAGGAATCTTTTAGATGAAAGAAGGAATGCCAAGGTATGCCAAAATATTCTAACTCAGGATTTGCACCATTAGGATCTCTATCCTTCCATGTTCCTCTAGCCACAAGGACTCCTGATGATGCAAGGTTGGGCGTAAGGAATAATGGGAACAAAATTAACAAGCTTGACCGATAGCATTGGGGCATAGCTTGGTGATCAAGCATCAGAGATGTAAATCCACACGCATAGGGGAGAAATTGGTTGTTTTCAATTAATCCAAGTGCAATACAACCTAGAATCGAGCGCTTTGATGTTTGAAATGCATATAATGAAGTAATTTGGGTAGGATATTTTTAGGTAGGCCCACCCGAATTTACCCTTATTTTTATTATGCTGGCTCATAAAGTTTAGGAGTACGAGAGTTGTTGCCCAGTCAACTCCTCTATGGTTCTTAATTTGACTTTAGTTTATTAATCTTGATTTATTTATTTATTTATTCATATTTAGCTTCTACTCTCTTCTTCTTATAGAATGAGGGCTTTCACACTATAAAAACCGCATGCAACCGAATACTTGCGGCTAATGAGCATAACTTCATGAATCAAGTTATGTGTTCTTTCAAAAAATTTATGGAGTTACCAACACTCGTGCTAGCGAGCATAGACTTATCCCTCACGTCCTTCCTTTTGCTTGTGTTCTTTGCCTATGCTTGTGTTTAAATCAATTTGATTTGATCCTTATGCTTAGTCGTATGGTAGAGGATAAATAACTTTTGATTTACTTCTTTATTGGATCAGAATCCTACCTATATTCACATTTTGTTTGTTTCTTTTTTGTCTTCTTTCTAATCTCTATGTAGTATGTTGGTTTGGTTTTAAATAGGGAGCATAAACATGACTGTTGGGTGAAAATGTGTGGAAGCGGCAATCACAGACACCAACCCAATGCTTAGAGGAATGCAAAGAAAGAAAATTAGTTGATTGAGTGTTGATATCATTCTCCAAATGATCGTAGAGAAATCTTTTGGAGGAAAGAGGGAACCATGAGAATTGAATCACGAATAAATATTCTGATTCAGGATTTACCATTAGGATCTCCATCATTCTTTTTTCCTCTAGGCACGACGACACATGATGATATAGGGATTGGACTAAGAAATCATGGAAATGCAATTGATAAGCCTTACTGGTGTCATTAGGGCTTAGCTTTAAGATAAAGCAAGACAAGATGAAAATCACCCGCGTAAGGGAGAAATCATAATCTTATCAATGAATCTAAGCAAAATATAATGAGGATTGCAAGCTGTTTTATCTTTAGGATACATATAATTAAGTAACTTGGTTTGGAGTGTCATTAGGTAGGCCCACATGAATTTCCCCTTATTTTTGTTAAACTGGTTCATAAAATTTAGGATCTCTATCATTCCTTGTTCATCACGGCACGAGGACTCCTGATGAAACAAGGATTGCTTTAAGGATTGGTTAACTACTCTCATATTCCCAAATGTTATGAGCCAGCATAATAAAAATAAGGAGAAATTCGTGTGGGCCTATGTATTAACACTCCGACTCAGACTACTTCATTATATGTTTCCTAAACATCAAAATGCTCACATTTCCACTTGTATTACGCTTGGATTTATTGAAAACAATATGATTTCTACCTTACGCATATGGATTTACATCTTGTCCTGCTTAATCATCAAGCTAATCCCCAATGGCAGTAGTTAGGCTTTATAATTGCATTCACATGATTCCTTTTGCCAATCCTTATGTCATCAAGATTCCTTGTGCATAGAGCAATAGAGAATAATGGAGATTCCATTTGTGCAAATCATGAATCAGAATATTTGAGTTCTTAGCTTTCCTTCTTTCCCTCAAAAAATTCATTCGCAATCATTTAAAGAATGATATTAACACTCAATCAACTAATTTTCTATCCAAGCATTGGATCGGTGCATATGATTATCACTTCCGTATGATTTAACTCAACACTCCTATTTATGCTCGCCAAATAAAACTAAATCGTCATATAAGACATCAATTAGAAAGAGATGAACAAAAGAGAATATAAGTAGGATTTTGGATCCGATAAAGAAAGAAATCACAAGTTATTTATTCTTTTCCATATTTTTAAGCATAAGGATCAAATCGAATCAATTTAAACACAAGAGTAGACAAAGAATACAAAAGAAAGGAAGGACATAAGCAATAAGTCTAGGTTCGCTAGTGCGAGCCTTCATAAGTCCGCAAAGTTCTTGAAAGAACTCGTAACTTAATTCTTTGTAAGGTAGAAAATTGAAATAATATTCTCATTAGCCTCAAATATTCAATTGCATGCAGTTTTCATAGTGTGAAAACCCTCATTCCATAAGAAGAAGAAACTATAAACTAAATATGAGTAAATAAATAAAGAAAGATGAATAAACTAAAGTCAAATCAAGAACCAATGGGGAGTTGACTGGTCAATAACTCTCGTAGTCCTAATAACAGTCCGACCTAAAATACTTCATTATGTTCGTCCCAAACAATAAAGCACTCGAATTCCCACTTGTATTATACTTGGATTAATAAAAAATAACATAATTTCTCTCTTATGCGCGTGGATTTACATCTCATCCTACTTTATCATCAAGCACAGGCACAATGCCATTGGTCAACCTTGTCAATTGCACTCCCATGATTCCTTACCCCAATCCTTTTTTCATCAAGAGTCCTCATCTTTAGAGGAGTAAGGAATGAGGAAGATCCCAATAGTGCAAATCATGAATTAGAATATTTAAACCGCCTTCAATTCTCAAATCATTCCTCTTTCCTCAATAAGATTCATCTATAATCATTTGGAGAATGATATGAATACTTGATCAACTAATTTTCTTTCTTGTACTGCGCATTTGGATCGGTGCTTATAATTGACACTTCCACGCTTTCACTCAACACTTGTGTTTATGCTCCCCAAATAAATGAAACCATCACACTGGACAAAGATTAGAAAGAGAGGCACAAGAGGAGCGAACAAAATGAGAACACAGTCTAGATTTTGGATCCGATAAGGAAAGAAATCACAAGTTCTTTGTCCTCTTCGATATGGCTAAGAATAAGTTTCAAATCAAACTAATTTTAACACAGGGATAGATATAGAACATAAAAGAAAGGAAGGACGTGAGTAATAAGTCTATGCTTGCTAGCCGAGTGTGAAAAGTCCATAAAGTTCTTGAAAGAACTCATAACTTGATAACCCGTAAGGTAGAAAACTGAAATAATATGCTCATTAGCCTCGTGTTGCGTTGCATTTTTATAGTCCGAAAGTCCTTATTCCATAAGAAGAAGAAACTATAAGCTAAATATGAATAAATAAATATAGAAAGATGAATGAACTGAAGTCAAATCAAGAACGAGAGAGGATTTGACTGGTCAACAACTTTCATAGTCCTAGATCTAATGAGCCAACTTAACATAAAACAAGGGGAAGTTAGCACGGGCCTACCTAATAACATTCTGACCCAAATTACTTCATGATATGCGTTCCAAATAACAAAACACTTGCATTCCTGTTTGTATTATGCTTGGATTTATTGAAAACAACATGACTTCTCCCTTATGCGTATGGATTTACGTCTCGTCCAGCTTGATCATCAAATTTAGGAATATAAGTTGTTAACTAGTCCTTACAACAATCCTTGTGTTATCAGGAGTCCTTGTGCCGTGAGGAATAAGGGATGATGGAGATCTCAAATTATATGAACCAGTTTAATGAAAATAAAGAGAAATTCATGCGGGCCTACCTAATAACACTCCTTACTTAATTATATGCATCCCGAAGATAAAAAGGGCTCACATTCCTTATTATATTACAGTTGGATTCATTGATAACATTATGATTTCTATCTTACGTGTGTGGATTTAGGTCTCGTATTGCTTGATCTTAAAGCCAAGCCCTAATGCCATAAGTCAAGCTTATCAATTGCGTTTCTATGATTCCTTAAGCTAATTGCTATGTCATCATGTGTCGTTGTGCCTAGGGGAATAAGGAATGATGGAGATCCCAATGGTACAAATCTAGAATCAGAATATTTGTTCATGCCTTGATTCTCATCGTTCCCTCTTTCCTCCAAAAGATTCATCTGCAATTATTTAGAGAATGATATCAATACTCGATCAACTAATTTTCTTTCTTTGCATTCATCTAACCATTGGATCAATGTTTATAATTGTTGCTTCCATGCACTTTCTCTCAATAGTAGTGTTTATGCTCCCTAAATAAAACCAAACCATCATACTAGACAAAGAGGAGTTTACCAGTCAACCATTATCCCAAATTTTATAAGACAGAATAACGAAAACAAGGGAAAATTTGTGTGGGTAAATCTAATAACACCCAGGCCTAAATTACGTAATTATATGCATCTCAGATATCAAAATGCATGCATTCCTGCTTGGATTAATCAATAGCAACATGTTTTCTCCCTTACACATGTGGACTTGTATCTCATCCTGCCAGATCATCAAGTCACGCCCCAATGCGACTGGTCAAGCTTGTCAATTGCATTCCCATAATTCCTTATGCCAATCCTTGTTATGGAAATCCTAGTGCTCCTACAAACCCATCCAAGCAAGATCCTCTATATATGGGGACAAGAGTAAGAGCCAAGAAGATTAAGGATGCAGTGGCCTTATTTGCTCAAGCCTTTGTGATAACTCACATTATGGAAGAACAAGCCTCAAATAAAGCCCAATGGGCGGATGATTCAAGTTTGAGTGGGGCTCAGGCACTTGGTTGGGCTGGTCAATTGTTGGGCCCTTGCCTTTTCTCCTTCCTAAGTTGTTGTTACGACTTATTGATTTTAACATTGCAACTTTGTTGGTTGTTTAAATCCTAAGTATTCCCTATAAATACTTAAGGGTAATTATCTTGTTAGACTTTAACTTTGATTATAACTTGACATTAACGATATAGATCCACCATTGCAACTTTGTTGGTTGTTTATTGATATAAGGGTTTTTATTCAATGAATTCTCTAGGGTCATAAGTGTTGGTATCGGAGCTTAGGTTCAAGTTCAAGATTGTAGTTGTTTATTTAGTTCTTCTTTTTCTGAAAATTAGTTAAAAAAAGAGTGAAAATTCATGCAAGAAAACATAAAAGAAAAGGTGTTCAATTTAAGTAGAACTCCATTTAGGTTCGAAAATTCAAGCTTAGAGGTGAAAGAGCCGAAATTTTAGAAGTTTTTAATCAAGGGAATACATTTTGGGAGACTTATCACAAAAGAGGAAAAATTTAGCAAGTTCCCTAATCAAGAAATAGGAAAAATATCTCCTTGATATATCCTTGATTTAGCCGAAAATTTTTTCCTAAACAAGGGAGAACTAATTTGGAAACAAGGGAAAACACAAGATAGGAAGTTTACTACTCAAGAAGATCTTTGCAAAAGAGGAAGCTTTACACTTAGGAAGCAAACTTCTTGTCTCCACAAGGTGTGCCAAATTACATAAGCTAGTTAAGGAATTATTTCTTTCATTCCTAACTTAGGAAAAAGGGATATTTCTAATTGCTTCTTACCTAACTTCCTTCTAAAACCAAAACATACACACACACTAACTGGCCCTACCTAGAGGAACAAGACCCATCTTTTTCCCTTTCTTCTCTTGCCTAGCTGGCACCGCAACACCTTTGCTCAACATACCAAATTTTTTACCATTTTTCTTTACCTATTGAAAACATATCTTACCACTATACAATACCATTGCTTCTTGCTTGCCGAATTACATGCCATACACCAACCACCCCAAAAAAAACTTAATCATTCTTACCTCTCTAGTCGAAACCATTCTTACCCAAAGGCCTTAAAACATAATTCTCTTTCTTACCTCTTTTCTTCTAATCAATATACAACAAAGATCAAAACAAAACAAAACCGAAACACAAACTCTTTTCTTCTTTTCTTTTCTAATCAAAAACCTCAAACACATAAAAAAACAAACTCATATGCTTTTCTTCTTTCTTATACAAGAAGAAAAATAAGCCTTCTTTCTCAACCCTAGCCGCCAATCTTAATCCAAGAACAAAGGATTGAGGTACTTCTTACTTCTTCTTCTTTCATTCTAGCTGAAATTTCTTCACTCCATTACTTTCTTTTCTTTTCTAAAAAAACTCTTAGTTCTCTTTGATCATTGACAATTTGTGATTAGTAAAGTCATAAGTGTATGTAATAATTTAAGAGCGAGACGAGTCGTGTGAGATAGTGAATGCATTAAAGGGTGTGTGCTTAAACACTTAAGAGGAAAAACGTGAGGGAGTGAATTTTCATTCTAATGTTTCTTTGTTAGTAGTTATCATGGACACACATCATGATGATAGACTGTGGAAGAAGTCTGTGCAAGACACTTTTTCAAGGATCTTGTCACAGTTGGATAAGTTAAGACTTGAGAAGGATGAGAAACTAAACCGTACACCACCTCCACCTCTACCTAGGAGGCAAAATTGGATTGATGATGATGACAAGGAGAATGGCACCTCCAACAAAAACTTTGGACAAGGAAGGAAGGATGGGAACTTGGGATCCATTAAGTTAAGGATTCCTAGTTTTTAAGGAAAGGGAGATCTAGAAGTCTTATTGGAATAGGAGAAAAAGGTTGAACACGTGTTTAAATGGCATAACTTCACATAAGATAGAAAGGTAAAACTTGCTTCTTTTGAGTTTACTGATTATGCTAGTGTGTGGTGGGATCAATTAGTTACAGCTCAAAGGTGCAACGATGAGGATCCAATCTCAATATAGGGAGAGATGAAGAGAATCATGCGTAGACGGTTTATTTCTTCACACTACTATAGGGAATTGTACAACAAACTTCAAAAACTTGTATAAGGAACTAAGTCTATGAATGAATCTACCAAGAGATAGAGGTAGCCGTGATAAAGGTAGCCATGATCCAAGCCAACATAGATGAGAATAGGGAGGCAACAATGGCACGTTTACTTAATAGGCTTAACCAAGATATTGCCAACCTAGTCGAGCTACAACCTTATATAGACATGGAATATCTCCTCCATGTCACTATTAAAGTTGAAAAGCAACTTTGTAATACAAACAAAGGTAACTCTACACCTAAGTTTTCTAATAAGTCTAATTGGGTTAATCAAAAGGGTGGGAGAAGTTTTAGTACCAATAAGCCGGCTTACAACAAAGACAAACCCATGGATGATAAAGGTAAAGGGAAATCAAGTGGTTCAGGATCGAAGATCTAATGCTTTAAGTGCCAAGGATATGGACACAAGCAAGCCGAATGTCCTAATAAAAGAATTATGACAATTATGGACACATCTGATAAGTGAAGGTGATCATAGTCATGGTGAGCCAGACTTAGATGATGACATAAGAAAAAAAGGATGTCAAATATCCTCTTAATGGTAAACTCTTTTCTTATGTGACTATGTGTGCTTTGAGTGTACAAGTCATAGTGGAAGAAGTATATTGTGAGAATATATTCCATATCCATACTAAATGTACAATTGCAAATAAATTGTGTAGTATGATTATAGATGGTGGAAATTGTACTAATGTTGTTAATGCTAGTTTAGTTGATAAACTTTGTTTAAAAACAACTAACATCCTATGTCCTATAGATTCCATTGGTTGAATAATTGTGGTGATATTAGGGTCACTAGGCAAGCATTGATTTCTCTCTTTATAGGACATTCTAAAGATCAAGTTTTGTGTGATGTGATTCCTATGCAAGCTAGTCATATCTTGTTATGACGTCCTTGGTAGTTTGATAGAAACATTGTTCATAATGGTTTTACTAATTGCCATACTTCTACTTTTCAGAACAAAGCTATTACCTTTGTACCTTTAACTCCTAAACAGGTGAAGATCAAATTCCATCACAAACTGTATTCACACAAATGTTTCATATCAGGCCACAAGAAATTTTCAAGCAGCATATCATAGGTCTTATTTACACCAAAATCACCCATTAAACCTCCTCCATGTGCTTCCTTAATCAATAATTCCCTTATAGAACACTTAGGAATGATAATTGATATTTTTACCTTAAAGCTTGTTTGCTTTGTCTTTGTGTTCTTGTTTGAATGCAAATCTTACTTATCAAGGAGTTGATCTATCCTTGTGGCGTACTTAGAATTGGGGTTTAAGGGACTTGGATTTCCTTAGGTTCTAATTTTTTATCATCTTTCTAAGAAATTTGTCTTCTAACCTTTCTTAAGGGTTGAACCAAACTGGTTCTTGGGGTTCTCATGTTAATGTATTGGGGGTCCGCAGTTCAAAAGGGGTTCTCAAGCTTATTCATGGAGGTTCTGTATCAACTTATTTCTCTGCAAGGTAGGAGACTAAAATAATATGCTCACTAGACTCAAATATTCGGTTGCGTGCGATTTTCATAGTGCAAAAGCCCTCATTCCATAAGAAGAAGAAACTATAAGCTAAATATAAATAAATAAATAAATAAAATGAATAAATTAAAGTCAAATAAGGAATTAAAGAGGATTTGATTGGCCAATAACTCTCGTAGTCTCAAGTTTTATGTGGTAGCTTAACAAAAATAAGAGAAAATTCATATAGTCCTACCTAATAAAACGCAGGTCCGAATTACTTCATTAGATGCATCCTAAACATAAAATAGTGCGCATTCTCGCTTAGATTAATTGAAACTAACATGATTTCTCCATCATATGCTTGGATTTGCATCTCGTCCTGCCATCAAGTCCCACTCTAATGCCACTGATGAAGCTTATCAATTATGTTCCCATGGTTCCTTAACGGAAACAAGGTTAATTTCATGTGGGCGTATCTAATAACACTATGGACCAATTTACTTCATTATATGCCTCTTAAACATCAAAACACATGCATTCCCGCTTGTATTAATTGAAAGCAGCATGATTTCTCCCTTACGAGTGTGGATTTGCATCTTGTGCTACTTAATTATTAAGTCACGCCTTAGTACCACCGGTCAAGCTTGTCAATTGCATTCATGATTCCTAAATAATCAAGCAAGAAGAGACGTAAATCCATGCGCGTAAGGGATAAATCATGTTGTTTTCAATTAATCCAAGCATGGGTAGGCCCATGCTAATTTTCCCTTATTTTTGTTAAGTTGGCTAATGAGATTTAGGATCGTGAGAGTTGTTACCCAGTCAACTACTCTCTTATTCTTGATTTGACTTTAGTTTATCCATATTACTTTATTTATTTATTCAAACTTATCTTCTAATTTCTTGTTCTCATGGAATCAGGGCTTCAAAATATAAAATCTGCACGCTATTTGAGGCAAGTTAGCATATTATTTCAGTGTAATAACTTATGGGAATCAAGTTTTCAGTTCTTTCAAGAACTTTGCGAACTTATCAACACCCGTGCTAGTGAACATAGACTTATCTCTCACGTCCTTTCATTCTTTTATGTTCTTTATCTGCCTTTGTGTTTAAATGAATTTGATTTGATCCTTACGCTTAACTGTATAGAAGAGAACAAAGAACTTATGCTTTCTTTCCTTATTAGATCTGAAAATCTTACCTATTTTCTCATTTTGTTCGTTTGTTTTATGCCTCTCTTTCTAATCTCTGTCTAATGTAATGATTTTATTTTATTTAGGGAGCATAAGTACGAGTGTTGGGTGAAAGCGCGCCGACGCGAGCACTTGAGCCCAGTGGTTGGACAAATGAAAAGAAAGAAAATTAGCTAATCGTGTATGATATCATTCTCCGAATAATCACTAACAAATCTTCTAGAGGAAAGTGGGAATAATGAGAATCGAGACACGCTAAATATTTCCATCTAGGATTTGCATCATTAGAATCTCCTCATTCCTTATTCCTCTAGGCGTGATGACTTCTGATGGCACAAGGATTGGCGTAAAGAACCATGGGAACTCAATTGACAAGCTTGACCGATGGCATTATGCTTATCTTCATGATCAAGTAGGACGAGATGTAAATCCACGGTCATAAGGGAGAAATCATGAAATCCAAGCGTATCTGGCGGCCAATCACGAACATCTTGATGTCAGGGCCGCATATAATGAAAAAATTTGGGTCGGAGTATTATTAGGTAGGCCCAAATGAATTTTTCCTTCTTGTGTTAAGCTGGCTCATAAAATTCGGACGTTGCAGACCAGTCAACTACTATCTCATACTACAAAAACTGCATGTAACCAAATACTTGATGGCAGTGAACATATTATTTGCCTTCTCTACCTTGCAGAAATCAAGATATGGTTTCTTTCAAGAACTTTGCGGACTTATCAAGACTCATTCTAGCAAACATAGACTTATCACTTACGCCCTTCCTTTCTTTTGTGGTCTCTATCGACCTTGTGTTTAAGATAATTCGATTTGATCCTTTCGCTTAGCCAAATGGAAGAATATAAAGAACTTGTGATTTCTTTCCTTATCAGATCCGAAATCCCATCTATATTCTCATTTTGTTCGCTATCTAATCTTTGTCTAGTGAGATGGTTTATTCTTTTGGCTAGCATAAATACAATTAACAAGCTTGACAGGTGGCATTATGGCATGACTTGATGATCTAGTAGGACCAGACACAAATCCATGCACCTAAGGGAAAAATCATGTTGTATTCGATTAATCCAAGAGGGAATGCATGCATTTTGATGTCTAGGATGCATATAATTATGTAATTTGGACCATAGTGTTATTAGGTATGCCCATATAAATTCTCCCTTACTTTTATGAATCTAGCTCATAAAATTTGGGACTGTAAGAGTTGTTAACGAGTCAACTCCTCTTTCTCTTGTATGATAGTTTAGTTTTATCTAGGGAGCATAAACACAAATGTCGAGATAAAGCTCATGGAAGCGGCAATCATAGGAACTGATTTAACACTTGGACTAATGCAAATAAAGAAAATTAGTTGATCGATTATTGATATCATTCCTCGAATGATTGCAAACAATACTTTTGGAGGAAAAAGGGAACAATGAGAATTGAGGCTTGTTCCTTGTATCTCTTGGCACGAGGACTCCTGATTACATGAGGATTGGCATATGAAATCATAGGAATGCAATTGACAAGATTGACTGGTAACATTGGGGCTTAGCTTGACGATCAAGCAAGATGAGATGTGAATCCATGCGCTATGGTGAGAGATCATATAGGTTTCAATTAATCCAAATGTAATACTAGTAGGAATACGAGCGTTTTAATATCTAGGATGCATATAAAGAAATAATTTGGGTTGGATTATTATTAGGTAGGCCCTCGTAGATTTTCTCTTACTTTCGTTAAGTTGGCTAATAAAATTTGGGACAACGAGAGCTATTGACCAGTCAACTCAACTCCTCTCTGGTTCTTAATTTGACTTTAGTTTATTCATCCTTCTTTATTTATTTATTCATATTTAGCTTCTTATTTCTTCTTCATATGGAATTAGGGCTTTCACATTGTAAAACTACATACAACTGAATACTTGAGGCTAGTGAGCATATTATTTTAGTTTTCTACCTTACGGGAAATCAAGTTATACGTTCTTGCAAGAACAGTGTGGACTTATGAAGACCTGCACTAGCAAATCTAGATTTGGAATCAAGGCACGCCCTAATATTCCAATCAAGATTTGGACCATTACGATCTCTATTATTGATAAGAACCCATCTAGCAAAAGAAATCCTACTCCAATAAGGAATCCTAATAATGAAATCCTACTAGTTGAAAGAATCTTATTATGACAAGGAGTCTTACTCTAACTAGGAGTTCTACTCCAACAAGGAGTTCTAATGATATTTGAAGTCTAAATGACATCAAGAATTCAAGTGACATTGGGAATCCTAATCCAATTAGGATTCAAGATCCATTTCACATCCATTTCACATTCAAGATCCTAATCCAATTAGGATTCAAGCCAAGTATGAATTTTCAAGTTCATTAATTGATTAATGATTAATATATTTTGTGAGTTTATACTCTACTCTTAGTTCTTATTTAAAGCTAATTCGAACTTATCAAGCAATTCATTTTTTGTGGCGTTCAAATCTGATTTATTAATTTAGAATCCATACTAAATTATGGAGTCTTCTACCTTTAATATTTTAGGTTTCATAATTTAATATACTTGAAGGATCTAAGGTTTCCATTGATATGGTTCTAGATGGATCTTGGGTAATGAAATCAAACTTGCATATGGCTTTAATCCTTTGATATAGTTTAGGTTTCGTGTTCTTGTTTGAATACAAATCTTACTTATCAAAGAGTTGATCTATCCTTGTGGCATACTTGGAATTGGGGTTTAAGGGACTTAGTTTTCCTTTAATTCATTAGTGGTCTTTAATCCATTAAAATAGCTCTAATTCTTACATACATAGCATCATTTTTTAAGGTCTTATCAAAGTTGGGTAAAGCAAGCAAAGGTGCATTATATAATTTATTCATTATTATATATTTGACGGTCATCAACAAAAATCAACTTAACTAACTCATAAATGCTTTACTGAAATCCGAAATCCTTGTGACTCCTATAAAAGAATTCGTCTACTTTAGAATAACAAGGCCCGATGGAGATCCTAATGGTGCAAATCCTAAATCAGAATATTTAGGCGTGCCTCAATTCTCGTCTTTCCTTCTTTCTTCCAAAAGATTCGTTCGCGATCATTAGGAGAATGATACTAATACTCGATCAACTAATTATCCTCTTTTACATTTGTACAAGTATTAGATCGGTTCTTATGATTGTCGCTTCCATGCGCTTTCACTTAACCCTTATGTTCATGCTCACCAAATAAGACTAAAGCATCATAGTCGATAAAGATTAAAAATAGAGACATAAAATAAACAAACAAATGAGAAGATCGGTAGGATTTCAAATCTTATAAGGAAAGCAATCACAACTTCTTTGTTCTCTTCCATATGGCTAATCATGAGGATCAAATGAAATTGATTTAGACATCTGGGTAGACAAAGAACACAAGAGAAAGGGTGGAAATAATAGGCTCTCTAGCCTCAAGTATTCGGTTGCATGCAGTTTTTATAGTGCGAAAGTCATTATTCCATAAGAAGAAGAAACTAGAAGCTAAATATGAATAAATAAATAAAGAAAGATGAATAAACTAAAGACAAATCAAGAATGAGAGAGGAGTTAACTGGGCATCAACACGTAGTCTCAAATTTTTTGAGCCAGCTTAACAAAAATAAAGTTAAGTTCACATGGGCCTACATAAAAAAACTCCAACCAAAATTACTTCATTATATGCATTTCAAACATCAAAGCTCTCAAATTTCAGCTTGTATTATGTTTGCATTAATCGAAAGCAACATTATTTCTCTCTTACGCTGGTGGATTAACGTCCTATCCTGCTTGATCATCACGCTAAGGCCTAATGCCATCAGTCAAGCTTGTCAATTGCATTCCCATGATCTCTTATGCCAAACCATGTGTCATCAGTAGTCCTCGTGCCTAGATGAATAAGGAACGATGGAGATCCTAATGGTGCAAATCTTGAATTGGGATATTTTAGCATGCCTTGATTGTCGTCGTTCCCCCTTTCCTCCAAAAGATTTGTCCGTGATCATTTGGAGAATGATATCAATACATGATCAACTAATTTTCTTTCTTTGCATTCGTCGAAGCATTAGATTGGTGCCTATGATTACCGCTTCCATACGCTTTCATTCAACACTCATTTTTATGCTCCCAAATAAAACCAAACCATCATACTAGACAGAGATTAGAAAGAGAGACACGGAATAAACAAAAAATGAGAATATCGGTAGGATTTCAGATCCGATAAGGAAAGCAATCATAAGTTCTTTGTTCTCTTCCATACGGCTAATCATAAGGATCAAATGAAATTGATTTAAACACAAGGGTAGGCAAAGAGCACAAGAGAAAGGATGGACGTGAGGATAAGTCTATGCTCGTTGGCGCGAATGCTGATTAAGTCCAAAAGGTTCTTTAAAGAACCTATAACTTGATTTTCCAAAGGTGAAAAGCTGAAATACTTTCATTAGCCTTAAGTATTTAGTTGCAGTTGTTCTAGTGCGAAAGCCCTCATTCCATAAGAAGAAGAAACTAGATGCTAAATATGAATAAATAAATACATAAAGATAAATAAACTAAAGTCAAATCAAGAATGAGAGAGGAGTTGACTAGACAACAACTCTCGTAGTTTGAAATTTTATGAGCCAACTTAACATAAACAAGGATAATTTTGTGTGGTCCTACCTAAAAACACTTAGACCCAAATTACTTGTTTATATGCATTTCGGTTGTCGATTACTTTTCGAATTCGACTATTATTATGCTTGGATTAAATGAAAATAACATGAGTTCTACTTTACATGCATGGATTTATGTTTCATCCTGCTTGATCATCAAGGTAATCCCCAATGCCATTGGTCAAGCTTGTCAATTGTGCTCCCATGTTTTCTTATGCCAATGATATCCTTGATATTACACATGTTTGCATCCTTGATTTTGAGTTATTTTTAGGGAAAATTATGTGTTTTTGTATTAGAATCACCTATTTTAGTTTCCTTTGTGTCTCAAGTGTTTTTTTAGGTACATCATCAAAGTTAGAGAGAAATCATACCAAAATCGGGAAGAAACAGACAAATCGGGTGCATTAGACTGTTTAGCACATCCTGTCAACACGCCGGTGCTGAGAAGCACAGTTAGGGTTAGAGGGCATTACCGAAATTCCTTACCCATGGCGAGAAGAAACAATCTGCAACACGGTTCCCGAGAGTAACACGGCCTAATCCAAGCGGTGCTGAAACAATGCTAGCTATATAATTTAGCCTAACACAGCATGGATCCAGGTCGTGTAGACTAAATCCAAGCCATGTTGGATCCCGAAGCCTTAATTAAAAGAAAAGAAAGAGAAAGGAGATTCTAGAGGGAGAGAACTTTGGAATATTCAAGACAGACGATCAAGAAGAGGAAAATGAAGACAAATTCCACTTCAACATCATCCATATAGCTTCTTTTGAGGATTGGATTAAAGATTCAAAGGAAAGAAGAAGGAGAGCTTGAGCTATAGAGATTGGATTCAGAGTTATTCAAGAGGGGATAGCATTTCCAATATTTTAGGAAAGGGTGTACATGTTCTTTTCGATTCTTGTTTACTTTATATTTGATTCTTGTATTAGTTTAATCATGAACATGTGTAAATAATCTTACTAAACTGGTTTGGGGATGATTTTTAGCTATGCTAGGCTTGATTTATGCTTAATTGATTGAATTGTTGATTTAAGATTGTAGTTTTCATTCAAGTATAATAAAATCTATTGTTTCTTCTTTATTGTTGAATCAATTTAAGAACTCCTTTGTAATTGAGAAATTCAGTTGAGTTTGGACAACTGCTTGTGTGATTAAGTGATTTACATCTTAATGATAAGTGTAATAACTTACTGGAATAAGAACTAGACATTCTTATTAGCGGTAATTTAGAGATTAATGTTATTCTAAAATCAATTGTTAGGACGAGATTCCAACTTTAGGTCTTTAGGATTAGGAATTGGTTAACTCGATAAAGAGGCCAATTCATTTAAGAAATTATCCACAGATTGCAACTCTTAATCAATCAATTCATAAATTATTATTTTTAAGCCAGCTAGCTAAAAGGATCCCCAATTGGGTTAACTCATCTCATTGTCTTTCAAACTTTCATTCTCTTTATTAAAATTTGGTTTTCATTTGCATTCTCAGTCATTTTTAGTTAATGATCTTCACCTACTTTTGATCGGTTAGATAATAGGAATAGCGTAGTAGCAGTAGCTTCTCAGTTCTAGTGGGATATGACATTGATAGTTGCCATAGCTAGACTACATTCGATAGGTGCACTTGCATGTAGATTGTTAGTCATATCTAGCCAGCATCAAGTTTTTTGCACCATTGCCGAGGAATTGCTTTAAGAAATATTATGAATTGTTTGTTCTTATTAATTTAGCCATTTATTCTTTGTTTCTGTTTGATTTTCTTCCTTTATTCATTTATTGTTGTTGGTTATTTGTTGTTTCAGGTAGTGTATAATGATGTGCGTAAAATACACACATCTAAATGGGGTTTTTAAGATTGATTTTATGGACATTTGGATGTGAATTGGTCCCAACACTCACCCTATGAGTCTGTTTGTGTGCATTAGGTTCAAAAGAAGTCAAAGAATGATAAAGGGAAGAATTGGAGCATAATTGGACGTCAAAGCTGCCGAAACAAGTTAAGTACGAGCATGAGGAAGCTGAACATGGCCGTGTTGATTTCAACACTTCCCGTATTCCCAACACGGTCACCAACACGGCCGTGTTGGGTACCTCAAACATCAAAGAAAAGGAAGTTCTTAGGGAGCACGATCACGGTAGGACATAGCACAGTTGGGCATGTTGGGAACAGGGCATCAACACGACGTGTTGGCGACAGGGGTGGTTAAAGAAGAAAAGATAGAAAAGAGAGCAGGGGAGAACCTCCCAAACCCTAACCTTTCTCTCCCTAAGGGTTTTCTGACCTAAAACCAAGAGAAAAGGAGACTTGGATCAAGGTTTCAATCGGATTCCCTTCAAGGATTGAAGATTTGGCATGGTTCGTTGATTGGTTTTCAAATCGAGCAAGAGGAACAAGAACCAATTCAATTCGAGCAAGAGGAATTGGGGCTGTTTACTCTCATCTAAGGGTGTAATCGGGTTTCTCTACCTTTACTCTTTGTTGTAATTGAATTCTTGTGTATTTTGATAATGAACATGATTAGCTAGATTGATTAAATCCATTGGGATTTCTTTACTATGTTGGCTTAGTATTATTTTATTGGATTGTTTGGGTTAGTTTTGTATTCTTCTTGCTTTTAGTATTAATAAGATAATGCATTGTTCATGAGACGTTGTGAATTGTGTGTTTAGATTGCTTTGTGTGATTGAGAAGTCCATTTGGCAATTGGAATTTTGAATAGCAAGAACTGGTTAATAATCGCTTAGAGATAAGGATAATTAACTAGCCGGATTAAGAATTAACAAAGCTTAATATAGGCTAATTAAAGCTTAATGCTAATTTAAGAATCAATCGTTAGGAAAAGATTCCAACTTTAGGTTATTAGATTTAGGAATTCGGTTATCTTGAAAGAGAAACCGAATTCGGTTAAGAATTCATCCATGGGTAGCATAATTAGACTCAACAATCCTTTATCTTTTGTTTGATTGCCAACTAGTTTAAGTTCCCTTTGGGTTTGCTCTCTTGCCTTAGTTATTTTAGTTATCAATTACTCTTGCATCTTCCTTAGAACTTAGATTGTAACTATTAGTTAGTTTAGAAAGTATTCATCACTCATTTTAGGTTAATATAACAAAGAACAAAGGAGTAACTCTAGGCTTTCACTTTCTCGGGAATCGACCTTGATACTCGCCGTTAGTGCTGGGCATCGATGGGTTGCTGCCTTAGATTAGCTAACACAATTTAGCCTATCAAGTTTTTGAATGCCGTTCTTTGGGGAATTGTTTGAAAACTAGAGTGAAATTTGCTATTTGTTAATTTAGCAATTTTCTTATTATTTTGATTTTTTTTTTATTTATTTATTTTATTTTATTTGTACATATTTATTTAGTTTAAGTTTATGATTCGGATAGTGAATGATAAGGAGGTTCAATGCTAAACTCAAACTCTTTGTATGACACATTGGAAAATAGGATTAAGAACCAAGAGAGTGCTAAAAATTAGGATACCCATGCATCTTTAGAAGCTCGAGTGGAATCGTTTTGCGAGACTCTGGATCAACTCTCCACTCTATCCTCTCATCTCAAGTTTTTTATGAATTTTATTGTGGTTTACATTTGAGTAATGATTGTCCATTATATAGTGATGTTGCTCGTTGTTCTTATAACTATGAGCGAATTGAATTATACGGGAAGTTGGCCAAATGACTCGTATGGAAGCACCTACAATCAAGAGTTGAGCATTCATTCACCCTTTGGATGGAGCTTAGATGGCCAAGAACCACGGAATTTCGACCTAATCTTACACCATCAACTCAAGGTGAAGAGTTAGTGTTAGAGAGGATGATGAGGTCTGTGCAAGTCTTAAGGATAGATTCCAACAAACGGAGAGGATACTTGAAGATCAACAAGCCTCGATTAAGAACATAGAGCATCAGTAGGCTTAATCTTCAAGTTACTGGTGAAGAGCAATTGGGAACTCCATCAAACTCTTTGAATATGAGGAGCACTTGAGTGCCGTCACTTTGCGTTCAAGTGAGAATTTTTATGGTTTATTTACTATGTTTGACGATGATGCTTCTGTGCAGGACGATTTCTTGAACATGGAGATGGAACCAAAAAAGGAAGAGGCGAACATGATTCCTTTGAAAGACTATCAGCGAGGAATATACAGGTTGATAATCTTTGAGTTGCGATTAGAGGAATTTTTGGTGGATTTCCGACAAGTCCCTTCGATGATGGAAGATGAGCACGAGTTATCCAATGAAGAAGTCTTGGAGGAGCTTGAGTTTCTTCTAGCAAGTGAACCAAGCCAACGACTAGAGAAAACCATCAACGTTCTTGAAGAAATTGCCCAACCGTCGATCCTTCCAATTGGTGAAACTTCAGCTTTCAAATGAGAAGAGCCCCTAAAGCATCATGACTACGTTGCAATTACAGGGAGGCGTCTTGCCCATCATACTAGCGGCTTGCTTGATAGTCGGAAGAGGACATTGACGATTATCCCTCTAGCGGATGCCGAAGCCATTTGCTTGGAAGAAGGATGGATGGTCGTCGATCACGCCCATTTGCTTTTCACCATGAGTCCAGTTGAAGACTCATCACATCACGTGAGCGGCTTTTGGGAGGCACCCCAATTTTTATCTTTAATCTCTAATATTTTAACCTTTTGTTTTGAAACATTTTATTAGTTTTAGTTTTCATATTTTATTTGATTTTTGTTTTAGTTTCGATTTTAATTCTTTATTTTATTATTTGCAGCCACTCCTCTACTATAGAGTAGCCAACGACCTGATATCCATGACGATTCACCTCTTTTGACTCTGGAGCCATAGTTAGGGCAGTATTAGTTCTTTTCCCTTTTGCATTTCTTATATTTTGTACACTGAGGACAGTGTGTCCTTCAAGTGTGGGGTGAGTGATATTTATCCCATCTGAATTATTTGTTTATTCTTTGTGCAAATTTTTGTAAAATTTTAAAAATTTTCAATTTTTTTCAATGCTCTTACTGTTGACTTACTTTTGAAATCCTGTTTATGTCCATGTGATCGGGTAAAACCGATAGTGTTGAGTTTTGCGGAAGAATGTAAGATAATTAGTTTGAGTTTTGCACTAAGTTGCTTTGGTTTATTCAATTCTGTTTTGATGATTTTTGTTTGGAACCTACTCAAAAGCACACTTGTGAGAAATTGAGCCTAAATTGTAATCATACACTTTATATGCTTGTATTTATTTCTTATTGAGAGTGAAAATTATTGTCTTTACTTTTAGAATTTACTCGGTAATGCTTTTGAGGGCCACAAAGAGTGTTTAACACTTTGGTATGATAGAGGCACTTAGGTTCTTCATTCCAGCCAAATAGCCTCAATTCGTTTATTGATTATGTAGATAACCCCTTCTTTCACCATTTTTTATTGTATTCCATTACCACTTAGTTTTATTCTACTTTGGGTTATGATTTTGTATATGAGTTGTTTTTATTGGGAATTTTTGTCTCGAGAATAGTGTGGAATCTTATAGCAGCTTTCTTCAATCCAAAAGAAATTCACTCTATTATGTGAATGTTCTTCCCTTATGAAAAAAAAAGAGAAAAAAAGAAAAAAAAAAGAAATAGAAGAATAAGAAGGAAAGGTGATGAAAAGAAAGAAAGTAGGTGAGCTAAACATTTTGACTTGATTCCTATTTCCCACGTTGGACTACTGTCTATTGTTTACCCCTTGTCATCATTGTGACTTGTGTGCAGGTCATGTATTTCATTGTAGAACACTATAGGTTCAACTCTGACCAAATTTACCTACCCTTACCTAATCCCCATTACAACCCTTATAAAGACCTCTTGACATGGTTGTTGACTCTCCATAAGTGGTAGGAGTAGGATTTAAGAGCAAGCATATAGTAAGTAATGCATTGGGCGATTTAACACTATCCTTTAAACACTTTGAGTGACTTAGAGTGAATCTGGTGAGGAGTTGGTTTTGAATAATTTTGTTGAGGCGATGTTGTGATACTTGAATTAATTGCTTCGTTTCTTTTTGTTTGACTTACGCTTATTAAGGATATGTGCAGGAGCTCTCTAGCTTGTTTGTCAGTTTAAGTATTGTTCCTTAGTGGCTTATTTTCCTTATTTTACTTTTGATTGCTTGAGGACAAGCAATGACCTAAAATATTAGGTTGTTGGTGCGTAAAATACACACATCTAAATGGGGTTTTCGGATTGATTTTACGGACATTTGGATGTGAATTGAATTTGACACTCACCCTGTCATTTGTGTGCATTAGGTTCAAAAGAAGTCAAAGAATGATAAAGGGAAGAATTGGAGCATAATTGGACGTCAAAGCTGCGAAACAAGTTGAAATGCGAGAGCATGAGGAAAATTTGAACATAACTTGTATTTAATTTCAACACTTCTGTTGAACTACACGGTCCCAACAACCGCAGTAGTGTTGGTGCATCAAGCTGAAAAGGAAGTTCTTAGGGAGCACGACCATAGAAAGTAACACGGGCATAAACACCAGACCGTGTTTTGAACAGGGGCATCAATACGACCGCGTTGGCAGCGATAAGGGGAATTAGTTAAAAGAAAGAAGAGAGGAAAGAAAGAAAAGAAAGCGGGGGAGAACCTCCCAAACCGTAACTTTATTGGTGGCCGACAATGAAGAAGGATGTGGCAGAATTTGTGAGTAAGTGTTTGACATGTCAGCAAGTGAAAGGAGAGCACTAGGCACCTGCAGGTAAACTTCATTCTTTATCTATACCTGTGTGGAAGTGGGACAAGATTACTATGGGTTTTATTATGGGATTGCCGCATAGATTTAACAAGCATGATGCTATTTGGGTAATTGTTGATCGACTTACTAAATGTGCTCATTTCTTACCTGTGAAGCAAACAGATTCACTTGATAAACTTGCTGAATTGTATATTTCTGAGATTTTTAGATTGCATGGTGTGCCTATATCTATTGTATCAGATACGGATCGTAGATTTACTTCTCGTTTCTAGGAGAGTTTGCAGAAAGCATATGGTACTAAGTTTCATTTTAGTACAGATTTTCATCCTAAAACAGATGGGCAATCAGAAAGAACTATTCAGACATTAGAAGATATGATGAGGGCTTGCACACTTGAGTTCAAGGGTAACTAGGATGATTACTTACCACTGATGGAATTTGCGTATAACAACAATTTTCATTCTAGTATCGGTATGGCTCCATATGAAGCTTTGTATGGGAGGAAATGTAGAAGTCCAGTATACTAGGATGTTGAAGGTTTAAGACAGCTTGAAGGTCCAAAATTCATACAAGAAACAATGGATAAAATAGAGATAGTTGATGGGCTCTTTATGCAACCTACACCTAAGGCAGTGAACCTACCGATACAGCCTAGCACTAGTGACTATTAAGGTCGTATCCCTGGAGATCGGGTGAACCTAGAGTTACTACTGTTTGCTATGTTATCTAGTCTGAAATAGGGTGTGAAAGTTCTAACGTACCACCTAATGGTTATGAGTGCAAATAAGTAAATGAAGAACAATGGATAATCAAAAGACAATTGCAAAGAGAGAAACAAACCCAAAAGGGAGCCTAAGTGATGGAATTCTAAAGATGGATTTTATGGATTACCGATCTTGCTTACCCGTGCCTAAATCCTGAATTGAATCCCGGTTCCTCTCTCGAGCTTACCGGATTCCTAACCCTGCACTAACCTGATGGAATCTCTTCCTATCGGATTACTACAGATTAGCGTTAAGTATGATTTAAAACTATTAAGAGTTATTAGTTCTTAATCCGGCGAGTAAATCAACCTTATCTCTAAGTGTTAACTACCAGTTCTTACTATTCAATGTCCAGTTGTAACAAGCATTTCTCAATGTCAAGAAACAACCTAATAAACAATTAATCCAACATCTCAAATTAATTGAATCAAACTTTTATTACTGAATAGCAAGAAGATTGCAAGAATGACAATTATAAAAAACTAACAATTAAGCATAATCCATCAACAAAGGTGAACCCTAATGGATTCAAAAGATCTAGCTACTCATGTTCATGTTTAAAGCAATTAGGGAACAAAATAAGGAAAAATAAATTAAAGGCATGTACACCCTTCTCTTTCAAGCTGAATGAGAAACCCTAAAATTGCAAAATCGAAATCACAAACCCTAGTTGCCTCTTGAATGCTCCCAAAGTTTGTCTTGATATTCAATTCGATGTTGGAACAAGTGAAATCCCTCCTTCAATTGATGAAATTGATCTCTCAAGGTCTACAATTGAGGTATAGGAAACAATTGATTAAGTGTGTGTCTTGGAATTGAGTCCAAAAATCGTCCCCTTCAAAAAGAATTCAAAATCGCCTATATAGTTGATTCCAGTGATGATTCAAGACTACCGAGTCCAGCCGTACTGCTGGAGTCGCAGGACCTCTTCCAGCCGCTCCAAGCCCGTGCTGATCCATCATAGGCCGTGGTGGCTACCAAGTCGTGGCCGAAATGGCACAATTGGGGATAGCCTCAGAATTGAAGACGGCCGAGTCCAGCCGGCTCAACCTCTAGTGCTACCTAACTGATGGATTTTGGTCCGTAATCACACGTATGTCCCTCGATTACTGATGATGTCCTTCGAAAATGACCTGAAATGAGAAAGGAAACAAAAGATAGGTGATCCTAGCATAAAACGGGATAAGCATGCATAAAAAATGTAAACAATCGGACATGAAAACATGTGTATTATGATGCTTATCAAATTACCCCATACTTAAACTTTTGCTTGTCCTCAAGCAATTTACAACTCACTCCTCAAACAGATACCAAATAACTCGATCAAATGCATTGCAGGAGGTTAGCTCAAAACAAATTTCAAAACTCCGTAATGATTTTTCGCAAAATCCCCAAATCACTAAATCCTTAAGAGAGAGAACAAACTTAATAAAGTTGCTAAAGTTAAAATAATAAACCATCTAAATTGAGAAATTGAGAACCATGCCTCACAAGATGTCACTCAAAACACACAAGTGTATATAGGTGAAAGAAGATCGCCAAGCTCTCAACGCAAAAATACAGAAAAAGTTTCTTACCATAGGCTTGCTTATGGATTCAATCTCCACTACTACGAAATAATCAATAATCATGATCAAAGGGTCTTAAGCTAGGTTGTAATGGGGTTAAGGTAAGGCACGTATAAATATGGAAAGTAGGCTACAAGTTAAGCAAGTAATGCAAGAAAGTAACGAAGGATCAAGTGCTGTACCAAAATGAACACTAAGTTGCTCTAAAAATAAGATGATGCTCGAAATGAACTAAATTAATACTATTTTTTTTATATATAATTATATATATACTCTGTATATCTATTACAACAGCTTATGTAGGAGTTGTTGGTCATTGACACATACAATAATTGAAGGGAGCATCTATGAAAAATCTAGCAACTTAGTGAAATATATGAATGCAGATTGATCCAAAGTAAAATGCAGCATAACTTATATAATTTCCAGCAACAATGTTTGAAAGAATGGTCAAATGAATAGAAGGGATACAATGAGTGTCACTGTTATTATTGTCACGAAAGGAATGGCTAAGGCTCAAAATTGGTTCGCTAAGGGAAAAATAGGGTTAGGCTTTTTGGCCAAATTGTGTAAATCCTAAGTGCCCAAATCATCTCACGATTATTGACAATTCATGTAATCTCAACAGATATCGTAAAGCAAGTTCTAGAAACAAAGATTCTGTAAAATGCTCACTAATGAAAGAACATGGAGCATAATAGTGATGCACCAATTGGCTCAAAATCTCACCATTTGAGTGGGTTAAAATTGCATGAATTCTCAACCCAAAGTTTAAACAGTCAATCACAATAATAAGCAGCAATATTAACAGTGTTCTATATCTAAGATAAAGTAATATGGAAGAATTAAGGAAAATACCAGTTTACCCTGTCGGATTGTAGTTAAGAGATTTATTCATTTCCTTCTTCCTAACAAGGTTCGATAAAAGTTATAAGGGAATCCATTCAAAGGAGAAAAAGCCATCAACTACTTAATTAAAACAAAACTCAAGATAGGCACAACATCGGTAGGTACCTACCCCACATTTTAGTATAACACTGTCCACAGTGTTAGAGAGATGAAGACTGAGGAAGCATATGATTCACACATTATGGTTATGGAAGATCATGCTGATTTTTTTTTTTAATTAAAAAGGCATAGTGTTCTACTTAACATAAACAGACAAGTGCAAGGAAATAAAATTAAGCAAGCTACAAGCAAGAAAGTAAAAGGAGATAATAAATTGAAAGAAAATAAATAAAAACAAAGAAAAAAAGAAAAAGGAAAGAGGAAAATATCACAAAATTTTTTTCGGCTAGGAGTCTCACTACGGTGTATCCTCACCGGTTGGATCTCACTGAAGTCAGGGCAGGTTTATTTGCCGAGGAAGGTGGCGGTGGTGGATTAGGGTCCGAAGTATGTTGCCAAATCGAACTCCATATCATCAATGAGCTGATTTTGTGTTCCACCGCCATCTTTTGAATCACCATCAAGTCCGCCTGGTGGCCTGCCTTTCTAAACCACTCAGAACTGTTGAAGTATACTGCTCAAATCGCCAATCAGGCTTCGCTTTCTTCTTGAAACCGCACAAACTCGAGATATCGCCGGCTGCTGATCGCAGATGACCCTAGGGACGCCGCCATAGCAACCGATCCGAATGCTGCTCGATGGCCCTGCCGAATGAGAGGATGAGGCTCCGGATGAGGGCATAAACACTCTAGCTGGGTTAGGAATCCTAACATCCGAATCCCTACCGACGGATGTTGGGTCCCTCTACCACCGCCTCTAGCTTCCTTGACTATTGTGCTCACGAGCCCATATTCAATACCATGTGGATGTCTAGTGGTCGTGATCATCCGCATGTTGATCATCCGTTCGATCCCTAGTGGTGTCATGTCACCAATATTTGAAAGTTCCGAGAGACAGTCGTCCAATACATCCGGTCTCTTAGCTAACCTAGTCACATACAATCGGAACAACAATGCATCTTCTTCTAGGCATCTACTATAAATGAACGGACTTGGCGAGCCAATAAATATCCCAAGTCTAGCTTCTTCCGATGTTGCATAGCCTGCATAATAAAGACATCACCAGACCGCCTCAAACTGCCTCACCGTAATGGTGTAAGCTAGTAGGGTATGAATGTAATGTGAGATGGTTCGGTAGGCTAGAGGCCTTAGGCCTACTTAGGTAGTATGTTTCCAGCCTCATTACTAATGAGTCCTACATGGCGTCATATGAAATTGGGTGGATGTAGAGACATCCCTGATACTCCTCCCCCGAGATTTCTTGTTCAGTCCATAATCCCAAATGCATGCCAAATTGTGGGACCGACATCGAGAACTCCCTTCCCCAAGCCTGAAATAAATTGCATCAGTCGATGCCAGCCAGGATCCGCTACGTAGGAAGAAGGTGCTGAGGAACTCGATTGTAAGCTCACGGTAGGTTGGCTCAATGATGTCAAAGAATCTCGCATACGGCAGAGTCTCGAATAGTGTGCATATCTTGAGCCAATCCCACTCTCTCTAGGGATGTGAAGTCTATGCAACGGCCTGCCATCACTTGCTTCCATCTCATGACTTGGAATCTACTTTCATTGTCCGCGATTAGGGAATGTCCACAATGGATGACGGCCAGTGTGGATGGATTCACAGTAGGTGCTTTCCGAGGTCGGACTATTTGCCGTTGTGGTGGAGGTGGAAGTGTCAGTGCCGGTTCGCGCTACCGTGGAGGAAGACGTTCCTTCACCACGCTACCGGTAGCGACGCGTTTCAGTTGCTTTCTATGAGATTTATCGCGGTCCGTCATATCACCTAACGCAACAAATTATTAGTATTTTGTAAGAATTCAAGTTAATGAAAGAAATAATCTACCGAATCAACAGCATAATGATTATACTTCGACTAACCAAAAACTTGTATAAACTAATAAACCGATACATACCAATCTAATTTATCATGAACCAGCAATTGCAATTTAAGTCTAAACATTATTCATGCTTTGCATGCTGTAGGCACATTTTATTTCCACAAAAACCCCACACTTATCATTTTCATAACCGAGTACACCACAAACACAACAACTAATGTAAATTAACCTAACCAAGGTCATATGGTTACAATATAAAGCCACCAAGATATCCTAGCATGTCCTAACAAGAGTATATGTATAAAATAGAAGTCAGATCATAAAAAAAAAATATAAGGCAACAAATGAAGGGTGAGATAAGGGTATAAGAACAACACCTTTGAGCTAAGAAAAACAAAAGGGAAGCAAAATTTCTTGAGGCTTCCTTCTTATAGGCACGTGTTCAAGACGGGCGGTGAGGTAAGGTCAGATCGATCAAAGACGGTTAGACTCCACCCGCGGCCGAGCCTTTGGCCTTCTTGTGATGCACCCGCACGGCACGGCACGGCCGCGTTAATGAGCACGGCATGGGGTTTTATCCCGTGATGCCTTCAAGCCGTGATAAATTATTCTTTATCCTTCAACACGGGCTTGACTTCCAGCCTGCTCCTCAAAGATGGCCTGGTGTTCTAGCCTGATGGCCACTTGAAACCGTGGTGAAACGGAGTGTTTCTAGGCTTTCCTTGCAATCTCGAGTCGCCCCCACCGTAATTAACACATATATGCATGTAATTAGATCATAAAACAAGTAGATATGGTCAAACGGAAGAGTCCATCCTCTCCAATTATATAAGTCCGAAAAATTAAAAACCCTAATTACTGTTAAGCAACTATAATAAAGTCAAATGAAAATGATGAAACAATCACAACTAATTAAAAACATAAAAGTATAATCCAAGTCGAATGTACAGAAGTGCTTATTTGTAGAGTCCTAAGCTTGACTCGTTCGGATCACCCTTCCTGTGCATACAAAGCCAGGTCAACTTGTTGCTCACTATCCGACGAGTTACAATGGTATCGCTTTAGCCGATGGCTGTTCACTTTGAAGTTTCCCTTCTCGGGATGATGCAACTCTACCACTCCATATGGAAAGACTTGTCCAATCTTAAATGGTCCAGACCAACCGAGTCTCAACTTTGAAACAGACGGCTGCAGAGTTGTAAAGCAACACTCGATCCCTAACCTGAAACTCTTTAGGCTCACGAATCCTTTGATCATGCCATTTCTTAGACCTTGCTTTGTAAGTTGAGGAGTTTTCAGATGCCCGGGCTCCACTCATCTAGCTCACCGCCATTGTCGCCCCACCGCAGAATCAATATCAAAGTTACAAGTTCTAAGGGCCCAAAGTGCCCTATGCTCTAACTCAACAAGCAAATGACATGACTTTCCATAAACAAGGCGATAGGGCGTAAAACCTATAGATGTCCTAAAAGTAGTCCTAAACGCCCATAATGCATCATCTAACTTAAGAGTCCAGTCCTTCCTAACGGCTCTCTCAAAATACGCTTTAATACCCCTATTAGTTACCTCAACCGCCTACTAGTCCTGGGGGTGATAGGGAGTAGAGAATCGATGAGTAACCTCGCACCGCTTAAGTACTTTCTAATCATGCTATGAAATGTGTTCCTCTATTACTAATAAGCGCCTTAGGTATGCCAAACCTAGCAAACAATCGCTTAAGGAACCCGTAGACAACCCTCGGCATCATATACACTGAGCTTCAGCCACTTAGAGAAATATTCAACAAAGCAACTGAATGTACTTATTACCATACGAAGAGGGAAAGGGTCCCATGAAGTCGATGCCCCAAACAACAAAAATCTCAATGACTTGCACACCAGTTTGGGGCATCTCATCACGAGAAGAGATATTACCGCTGCCAGCGCGGTCACAAACTGAACAAATTTCCGTGCATCTTGGAAGAGCGAGGCCAATAGAATCCTCGCCCTAGCACCTTCCTTGTCAGTTGTATGGTTTGCGCTTGATGAACTCCTGAAGTGGTCCTCATGGCGGTGCTTCAATATTTGAGAGTCTCCTCGCCATATACACAACGGCCGAATCACCCGATCCGCACATACTTTAAACAAAAGGGATCTTCCCAAATATAGTATTTCAAATCGTGAAGAATTTCTTTTTTGCCGATAAGGCATACCCTTTGGTAGAACCCTAGCAACCAAATAGTTAGCGTAATCAAAACTAGGGAGTATCAGCATACCCGAGTGACATATAAATGTTCTTCCGGAAATCGACCGCCCATGGCCGCCCCATCAAGTGCATCCAAGTGAGGATTTTCCAATCTCGATAAATGGTCCGTCATGATTCTCCGCGCCCTTCTTATCCTTGATCTCGACATCAAATTCCTATAACAAAAGAATCCACCGAATCAATCCTTCGGTTTCGCATCATTTTGAGGAATAAGTACCTCAACGCCGAGTGGTCCGTGAAGACAATGGTTTTGGAGAGAACGAGGTATGATCTAAACTTGTCGAAGGCGTAAACAACAGCCAATAACTCCTTCTCTGTGGTGGTGTAGTGTTCTTGGGCTCCCGTCAAAGTCTTGCTAGCGTAGTAAATGGGTTGGAACTTCTTTTCAATCCTCTATCCAAGCACAGCTCCAATCGCATAATCACTAGCATACCCCCAATCAGGGAGAAACCATGATCAATGAGTTAGAAGTTTCTTAAGTAACTCAAAAGCTGCCAAGCATGCATCATCAAAAATAAAAGGTACATCTTTAACTAACAATTGAGTGAGAGGCCTAGCAATCTTAGAGAAATCTCTAATAAATCTCCTATAAAACCCTACATGGCCAAGAAAACTCCTAACAGCCTTAACAGAACTAGGAGGAGGTAGCTTAGATATTACTTCTACCTTAGCTCTATCCACCTCCATCCCAGCCTGAGAGATCTTATGCCCCAAAACAATCCCCTATCTCACCATGAAATGGCATTTTTCCCAGTTTAGTACTAAGTTAGCCTCAATACACCTAGCTAACATGCGCTCAAGGTTTGCCAAACAAAGACAGAAAGAATTACCAAAAATAGAGAAGTCATCCATAAATACCTCCATAGACTCCTCAATCATGTCCTCAAAATAGCCATCATGCACCGGCTGAAATGTAGCCGGTGCATTGCATACCCGAATGGCATCCGTCTATAAGCAAACGTCCCATAAGGGCGGTGAAGGTAGTCTTCTCTTGGTCCTCGGTGCAATAGAATCAGTAACCTGAAAAGCCATCAAGAAAACAATAAAACATGTGACTGCTAAACGTTCAATCATCCCGATCAATAAAAGGAAGGGGGAAATGGTCCTTCCGAGTTGCATCATTAAGCCTACTGTAATCAATGCAAACTCAAAGTCATATCAGTCCCGAGTTTCCGGATCACTCATCCTTCTCATTCCTTACCACTGTGATGCCTCCCTTCTTGGGTACAACCCGCATGGGACTAACCTAACGAATCGTTAGAAATGGGATATATTAAACCTGCATCAAAAAGTTTAATTACCTCCTTCTTTACCACTTCTTTCATGTTCGGATTGGAGTCATCTTTGAGGGCTGAACAACCGCCCGAAACTGTCCTCCAATGAAATCTTATGAGCGGGAAACTTGGATTTATGCCCGGGATATCGACTATATTGAAAGCAAAGGCCTTCTTGTACTTCCTTAGAACTTCCAACAGCATGGCTTGTTCTTCAGGAGTTAGATCGGCTGCTATGATTACTGGTAAGCGCTTCTCTTCATCCAGGAAGACATAAACCAAGTGGCTCAGAACTCCTTCAGCTCTAAGACCGGTGGGTCCTCGAATGAAGTCTTTACTTTCCTAACTTTAATCCAAGAAAAGGATAGGGATCACTGACAAGCTCGACTCAGAAGCCAATAAAACAGCGAGTTGCTCCAACACTTGCTCGTTGGACAACTCCTCCTCATCCTCAGCTATTGCTACTTGCAAAGGGTCAGAACATAAAATTTCTTGCAAATGGGACTCAACCACATCATCAATCACATCAATAGAATATATAGTATTATCATAGTCCAGTGACTGTCTCATGGAAGTGGCTAGGTCAAAGGTAATGGTCTCATCATCAACTCTAAGCTTAAGCTTTCCAACGCTTACATCGATAACAACCCTCGATGTAGCTAGGAAAGGCCTACCTAGGATAAGAGGCACAGTGCTCTCACCCTCCATATCCATTACCATAAAATCCACAAGAAAGATAAATTTATCTACCTTTACAAGTACATCTTCAACAATACCTCTAGGAATTTTAACAGTCCTATCTGCTAACTGAACACTCATCCTAGTAGGCTTAGGTTCATGCAACCCTAATTTGGCAAATAAACTAGTGGGCATTAAGTTAATACTAGCTCCTAAATCAGCCAATGCACCACTAATTGATAAATCACCAATCATATAAGGGATAGTAAAACTCCCTGGATCTCGTCGCTTGAGTGGCAGTTTATTCTGGAGAATAGCTGAACACTCCTCATTAAGCACCACCTGACCAAGATCCTCCAACTTCCTCTTGTTGCTCAAAATCTCCTTTAAAAACTTGGTGTATTTCGGCATCTGTGAAATTGCCTGAACAAAAGGTAAGTTAATTTTTAGCTGCTTAAATAAGTCAAGAAACTTACTATATTGCTTGTCCACCTTATCCTGCCTCAACCTTGCAGGATATGGAACCGGGGCCGATGCTCCAAGATGTGGCTCTTTGTCTGCCTTCTTCTTTCTCTCATTCTCTACCACCCCAAGGTCCGGTCCTTCCTTAGCTTGCTCGACCGCACGATTGTATTATCCTTATCGGCCTAAAGGCAAAGAACTACCAAATTCTTACCCGAACGCAAGGTGATAGCCTCGCAATGCTCCTGTTTGATCAGAAGTGAGCGATCCTGGAGGTCTCTCCGAAAGCATCCGAGAAATTTGGCCAATTTGAGTCTCCAAGTTCTGAATCAAGGCCTGCTGATTCCTAAGTGCACTATCACTGGAATTAAGCTCAGAACGCTACAAACTTCATCATAAGCTCCTCTAAACTTGACTTCTTTTCTTGTGGAGGAGGAGCTTGTTCAGGCCCAGTTAGTTGTTGCTGTGGTTGTTGATGACGTCTTTGAAAACCTAGCGGACCTTGGGCATTATTGTTCCTCCAATCAAATTGGGATGATTGCGCCATCCAGGGTTGTATGTATTACTGTAAGGGTTATTCTATCGCCTTGGGGCATTCCCCATATAATCAACCTGTTCAACATCGGAAGATAGCAGGAATTAGATGGAAAACTAGTAGAAGATGAAGCAATATACCTCCCGCAGCATACCGACTGTAATGCGGGCCACCACAAAACTCGCAGCCAACGTTACGCATGAACCCAAGATCCGAGTTGGTCGATCTTCTTGGCTAGAAGCTCCACTTGAGCTGCCAAGGCTGCTGTAGAGTCCACTTAGTTGACCACTCCCTATCTTCCTAGTCGGCTCCTAGAGGATTGCCACTGATAGTTGTTCATGGCCATTTCCTCTATCAAGTTCTAAGCCTGCTCAGGAGTCTTACTGTTTAGCTCCCCACCGCAAAGATCCACCATCTCGCTGCAAGGTTCAACCCACTGTAGAAGGTCCGAACTGCATACACACTGCAACCGGTGATGGGCGCATCTCAAAAGATCTTTAAATCTCTCCCATGCATCGTACATGCTTTCATCACCAAACTGCATAAAAGAAGATATGTCATTTCTAAGTTTAGCAGTTTTAGCAGGAGGAAAATACTTATATAAAAATTTTCGGCCAACGCCTTCCAGGTAATGATCGTTTGTTGTGGAAGAGATTGCAGCCATCTCTTTGCTCGCTCCCTCAAGGAAAATGGAAACAATCTCAGCCGAATGGCATCACTCGCTGTTCCATTTATTTTGAATGTGTCACAAATCTCTAAAAAGTTGGAGATATGTGCATTGGGATCCTCGCTGGGCAATCCTCCAAACTGCACGCTTTGTTGTATCATCTGGATAACATTGGCCTTTATCTCAAAATTGTTGGCCGCTATAGCAGGTCCGACTATACTGCTGAGTCCCATCTAAAGAGGGTCGAGCAAAATCATACATAGTCCTTTGATCATCATCGGCCTAGGGGTTGAGGTTCTCCATCGCGTAAGTTCCTTGAACCTGAACCGTAACTCTGTCCTCCTCCTCAACTGCCTGCAAACATCGTCTCAATAACCGAGAGCGCCCCGTCGATAAGGGTGCTATTGGATCGGGGTTAGAGCTCCGGTCATATACCACCAAACCGACAACCAAACAACCACCAATCAATCAAAAAAAAAATAACAATAAATGATAATAAAAATAAAGAATAAATGAATAAACAAATAATGACTAAATTAACACAAAAACAATTCACTCTAGTTCACCGCCATCGTGCAAGAACGCGCCAAAACTTGATGGGCTCTTTATGCAACCTACACCTAAGGCACCGAACCTACCGATGCAGCCTAGCACTAGTGACTATCAAGGAGATCGAGTGAACCTAGAGTTACTATTGTTTGCTATGTTATCTAGTCTGAAATAGGGTGTGAAAGTTCTAACGTACCAGCTAATGGTTATGAGTGCAAATAAGTAAATGAAGAACAATGGATAATCAAAAGAAAATTGCAAAGAGAGAAACAAACCCAAAAGGGAGCCTAAGTGATGGAATTCTAAAGATGGATTTTATGGATTGCCGATCTTGCCTACCCGTGCCTAAATCCTAAATTGAATCCCGGTTCCTCTCTCGAGCTTACCGGATTCCTAACCCTGCACTAACCTAATGGAATCTCTTCCTATCGGATTACTACAGATTAGCATTAAGTATGATTTAAAACTATTAAGAGTTATTAGTTCTTAATCCGACGAGTAAATCAACCTTATCTCTAAGTGTTAGCTACCAGTTCTTACTATTCAATGTCCAGTTGTAACAAGCATTTCTCAATGTCAAGAAACAACCTAATAAACAATTAATCCAACGTCTCAAATTAATTGAATCAAACTTTTATTACTGAATAGCAAGAAGATTGCAAGAATGACAATTATAAAAAACTAACAATTAAGCATAATCCTTCAACAGAGGTGAACCCTAATGGATTCAGAAGATCTAGCTACTCATGTTCATGGTTAAAGCAATTAGGGAACAAAATAAGGAAAAACAAATTAAAGGCATGTACACCCTTCTCTTTCAAGCTGAATGAGAAACCCTAAAATTGCAAAATCGAAATCTCAAACCCTAGTTGCCTCTTGAATGCTCCTAAAGTTTCTCTTGATCTTCAATTCGATGTTGGAACAAGTGAAATCCCTCCTTCAATTGATGAAATTGGTCTCTCAAGGTCTACAATTGAGGTATAGGAAACAATTGATTAAGTGTGTGTCTTGGAATTGAGTCTAAAAATCGTCCCCCTTCAAAAAGAATTCAAAATCGCCTATATAGTTGATTCAAGATGGCCGAGTCCAAAGCGGTGATGATTCGTCCAGCGGCCGAATCAGGAGTTTGTCAGGTCGACCTTCCGTGCCGTGCCCAAGCTCATGGCCGATCCATCACAGTCGCGGCCGAGGCCGTGGTGGCTACGAAGTCGCCGAAATGGCACAATTGGGGATAGCCTCTTGAATTCAGCACGGCCGAGTCCAGCCGTGCTCAACACCTCTAGGTGCTACCCTCGCCTAATCTGATGGATTTTGGTCCGTAATCACACGTATGTCCCTCGACATGATGTGTCCTTCGAAAATGACTCCAAATGAGAAAGGAAACAAAAGACAGGTGATTCTAGTATAAAACGGGATAAGCATGCATAAAAAATGTAAACAATCGGGCATGAAAACATGTGTATTATGATGCTTATCAATAGTTAAAAAGAATTTAAAAGTAGCACAGGACAGACAAAAGAGTTATGTTGATTTACATCGAAGGGAAATGGAATATATTGTGGGTAATAAAGTTTTCTTGCGGTATCACCATGGAAAGGAATATTAAGGTTTGGTAAACAAGGGAAATTGAGTCCGAGGTATATAGGACCTTATGAAATTATTGAAAGAGTTGGACCATTGGCATATAGGTTAGCATTACCTACAGAGTTGTCTTCTATTCATGATGTTTTTTCATGTTTCTCTGTTGAGGCGATATAGATCAGATCCTAGTCATATCATTCTAGAGCCAGAGATAGAAATCACAGAAAAATTGACATATGTGGAAGAGCCGATAGAAATTCTTGATTGAAGGGTTAAAAATTGAGAAATGAAGACATTCCTATGGTCAAAATTAAGTGGAGTCATCATTCACCAAGAGAAGCAACTTGAAAAGTGGAAGAGCATATGAGACAGAAGTATCCACATCTATTCCATAGTAATGTTGGTGGGTTGTTAAAATTTCGGGGACGAAATTTCTTAAGGGAGAGTTGTAACTCCTGCATTTTCTCATCATACATGTTATGTGCATTTACATTTAATCATTGGGCATATGATGGTATATTAATAATATTTTTATTTTATGAGAATAGATATATATTAATTATAAGTAGAGAATAAGAAGCATGATATTACATTATTAATTTAGATAAGTTGATTAAGTACATGGGTTATGTGTATTAAGCCTTAAGTCTTAATTGAACCAATAGTTGAAGGTTAGGTAAGTAGATTGGACTTAAAACATACAATTAAAAGTTAGTACCTATGTATGGTTAGTAAGAATTAATTTAGGATGATAAAGCTAGTTTAAGTAGGTGGTCGCATTGAGAGATGAATCTTGGAAATTGGAACCATGAGCAAGCTCATTTTACCTCTTCATTTCTCTAAAATTCGTACATGGCCAAAAACTCAAAATTTGGAACAAGAGAGAGGAGTGAAATACCTAGAAAAACTTAAGATTAAGATAGGATTTTACCAACTATTGAAGGAGCCAAGCTAAAACTAAAGGATTTAAGCATATTAGCAACCCAAAAGCTGAAATTGGTGAGTTGTTACTTGAGTATTATTAATTTGTCATCGGGGTTCTTGATTATAAATTGGGAAAACTTTAATTGATGATTTCATTGATTAACTAAAGGTCTGATTATCATGAATTAGTAGAGTATTGAATGATTGCATAGAGATTAAGCTTGATTTAAGTTTAAGTATGTCAAAATGTAAAACTCAAAATTCCAAAGAACCTTGATGTTCTGTATTTTGGGCATAACATGCGTTATATAAGTCCAAATTAAGCTTAATTGGTGTCTATGGAAATTGTGAAGAGTACTCTATAACCTTGTAGTTTTGTGCTATTTTTGCCTTTTTGGTTGCTTAAATTGAGTAAACAGATTGCTGCTCGGGTACAACTAGCTGTATGACCCTTGCCTAGTAATTTGAGAATAATTAAATCTATAGAAGTCGGAATTGAGTAATTCTTCTTAGAGATCAAACTAGACACATAAATGTATATTTCTATTTAATACGAGATTTTTGTATTAAGCCAATTTTTCCCAGCAATAAATATACTTTGGTGCTAAATTCTGTCTAGAAAATAGAGATGTTGGAGATTAGTTTTATGTAATTTATTTGATGTTAATTTGAGTTAAATTGGTATATAGCTAGGTGGAACGTGTTTATATGATATTAAAACAGTAATTAAGAGTCTTAGAGGAAGAGTTAAACCTATGAATTAGAGAGGGAATGATATTGTAATGCATTAGAACTAGCATTTACATGAATATTTGGAATATGCATGAAATGTGAATTGATGAATGTGTTAACAGGGACTCAAAGGCCTAGAAAGGAAGTTGTGGAGAAAGGAGGTTCTTCTATGCTGAAGGAATAAGTGTATTTTGAGTAAGTAAATAGTTAATATTTGCTATATTCATATATTTAATCAAATGTTCTGCGAATGGTTGTGTTTGCTTAATATTGTGTTATGTTTGAATGAATCAGATGGAAATGATTGGTGTTGAGTGGAACAATTATTATTGCTTGAATATGATATAAGTGAAATGATTGAATTGTGATGTTAAGTGCATATGTGCATGTGAATGGTGGATTCTCCTGTGAAAAAAATATATACATAAAGCCTTGGGAGGCTAAAGCTTAGAGAGGCTATAAAAGTGTTAATGTGAGGATGAGGCAGAGCAGCTTACGTGTGCGATAGGTGAGGATGAGGCGGAGCAGCATATTAAAGGGGATCCACAATCCATGAGAACTAACCATAATTGCTGAATTGTATTCTCTTTTATGAGGGTTGGAATGAATTGAGTAGAATGGAATGAATTTATGCCTAAATTATGAATCATGGTAAGTTATGTGATTGGGTGAAAATTGTATTAAGTGTATGTGATATAGATTATGTTGATTATTTATTTAATGAGCTGGAGGCTCACCTCTCTCCAAAATTTTTCTTTTCAGGTATGTAAATAGTAGTGCATCCGTTGGTTGTATCTGAAGTCTAGCTTTTGGCAGTTCTGTCAGGTTGGGCCAATTTTGTGAAGTCTCCTCCTGATGCATTTTGTATGCAGTTATATTATGTATACGGAAGTGCGCCTTGTAAGGCATAAGAAAATGTTTTGAATACTTGTTAGATGATGTTTAAGTATAATCATATGTTTATATATTAATAACCTTATGTCTTGATTCTTAACAATCTGCATATTGACCTATTTATATGTAGTATATAGTCTACGATGCTTGTATGCTACCTGGCTAATGTTTGTTGGTTAGCATGTAACGGGGGGTGTGACATCTAGTTTCTTCTTTTTATGGAATAAGGGCTTCAAAATATAAAAACTGCATCCTACTTGAGGCAAGTTAGCATATTATTTCAGTGTAATAACTTGTGAATAATCAAGTTATTGATTCTTTCAAGAACTTTGCAAACTTATCAACACTCGTGCTAGTGAGCATAGACTTATCGCTCACGTCCTTTCATTCTTTTGTGTTCTTTATCTGCCCTCGTGTTTAAATGAATTTGATTTGATCCTTACGCTTAGCTGTATAGAAGAGAATAAAGAACTTGTGATTTCATTCCTTATTGGATTCAAAATCTTACCTATTTTCTCATTTTGTTCGGTTTTTTATTCCTCTTTTTCTAATCTCTGTGTAATATAATTATTTTATTTTATTTAGGGAGCATAAGTATGAGTGTTGAGCTAAAGCGGATGGAAGCACAATCATAGGCACCGATCTAATGCTTGGATAAAAGCGAAGAAACAAAATTAGTTGATCATGTATTGATATCATTCTCCGAATGATCATGGATAAATATTCTAGAGTAAAATGGGAACAATAAGAATCGAGGCACGCTAAATATTCTAATGCATGATTTGCACCATTGGAATCTCCATCATTCCTTGTTCCTCTAGGCACGATGACTTCTGATGACTCAAGGATTGCCGTAAAGAATCATGGGAACTCAATTGACAAGCTTAACCGATAATATTATGCTTAGCTTGATGATCAAGTAGGACGAGACATAAATCCACGCTCGTAAGGGAGAAATCATGAAATCCAAGCATAATACAATCAACAATGTGAGCATTTTGAAATTAGGGCCACATATAATGAAGAAATTTGGGTTGGAGTGTAATTAGGTAGGCCCAAATGAATTTCTCCTTGTTTGTGTTAAGCTAGCTCATAAAATTTGGGATTACAAGAGTTGTTGACCCGTCAACTTGTGACAACCGAACCTAAAGAAGCGATTCGATGACGGCGAGAAGTGGATACTAGGGCAAAGATAGGATGCCGGGACAAGGAGCTGCTTCTGGCAGGCTTCTAAGATGGCAGCACCCTAAGGTATGGGAGTACATGAATGAATCGTATTGCACATCGAAATGGGCGGGAATGGTTGATAACATATATGTAAAGAGTTGGAACTAATCAGATGAGGCACTTTTTAGTTGTTTGGCTGTGGAATTATAAGAACTCCAAAGTTAAACGGCCTTGGTTCAAAGAAATTCCAAGATGGGTGACCTCTTGGAAAGTTCTCGAACCCGCCAAAGGGAAAAATGTGTGAGGCCAGTGGGGGACAATATTTTATGTGATCTAGTTCTGGGTCGTTACATAACTACTCTATCATAATATAGAAATCGCATACAACTGAATACTTGAGGACAATGAACATATTATTTGACACATTCTAGTGAATATAGACTTATCGCTTACGTCCTTCCTTTCTTTTGTATTCTTTGTTGACCCTTGTGTTTAAGTCAATTCGATTTGATCCTTTCGTTTAATTGTATGGAAGAAATAAAGTACTTGTGATTTCTTTCCTTACCATATCCGAAATCCCACCTATATTCTCATTTGATTCATTTCTTTTGTTCCAATCTATCTAATCTCTGTCTAGTTTGATGGTTTGGTTTTACTTGCGAGCATAAACACAATTGTGAAGCTTGACTAGTGGCATTACAGTGTGACTTGATGATCTAGCAGGACGAGACGCAAATCCACGCGCATAAGGGAGAAATCATGTTGCTTTCTATTAATCCAAGTGGGAATGTGTGAATTTTGATGTTTGGGATGCATATAATTATATAATTTGGACCGGAGTGTTATTAGGTATGCCCATATAAATTCTCCCCTATTTTTGTTAATCTAGCTCATAAAATTTTTGGACCGTGAGAGTTGTTGACCAGTTAACTCCTCTTTATCTAGTATGATAGTTTGGTTTTATTTGGGGAGCATAAACACAACTATTGAAAGAAAGCTCATGGAAGCAACAATCATAGGCACTAATTCAATACTTGGACTAATGCGAAGAAAGAAAATTAGTTGATTCAGTATTGACATCATTTTTCAAATGATTGCAAATAAAACTTTTGGAGGAAATATGGAACGATGAGAATTGAGGCTTGTTTCTTGTACCTCTAGGCATGAGGACTCCTGATGACTCGAGGATTGTTGTAAGGAATCATAGGAATACAATCCACAAGCTTAACCAGTAATACTAGGGCTTAGCTTGATGATCAAGCAAAACGAGATGTAAATCCATGCGCGATAGTTAGAAATCCCATGGGTTTCGATTAATCCAAGTGTAATACTAGTGGAAATGCAAGCATTTTGATGTCTCGGATGCATATAAAGAAGTAATTTGGGTCAGGTTGTTATTAGGTAGGCCCTTGTAGATTTCCCCTTGCTTTCTTTAAGTTGCCTCACAAAATTTGGGACAACGAGAGTTGTTGACCAGTTCCTCTCCAGTTCTTGATTTGACTTTAGTTTATTCATCCTTCCTTTTTTATTTATTCATATTTAGCTTTTTATTTCTTCTTTATATGGAATTAGGGCTTTCACACTATAAAAACTACATGCAACCAGATACTTGAGGCTAGTGAGCAAATTATTTTAGTTTTCTACCTTGCGAGAAATCAAGTTATGCATTCTTGGAAGACCTCTATGGACTTATGTAGACCCGCACTAGCAAACCTAGATTTGGAATCGAGGCACGCCCCAATATTCCAATTCAAGATTTGGACCATTGGGATCTCCATCATTCCATGTTCCTTTAGGCATGAGGACTCCTAGTGATATAAGAATTGGCATAAGGAATCATGGAAATACAATTGACAAAGCTTGACCAGTGGCATGAGCACTCCTTATCAATATTCATGCTCGCGAGCATAGACTTGTCCCTCATGTTCTTCCTTTCTTTTGTGTTTTATTGATCGTGTATTGATAGCATTGATATGGAACCTCCATGAATAAGCTTGAGAACCCCTTTCGAATTGCAGACCCTAACACATTAACATGAAAACCCCAAGAACCAATTCGGTTCAACCCCTAAGAAAGGTTAGAAAACATATTACTTAGAAAGATGATCAAGAATTAGAATTTAGAAACCTTGTTCCTAAATCCCCATTTGGAAACACTCCACAAAAAGATGATCAATCTACTTGAATGTTTCTTAAGCATACATTCTACACAAGAACACAAAGACAAAGTAGACAAGCTTTAAGGTAAAAATACCAATTATCATTCAATTTTTAACTTCGGCTTCAAATTCAACTTTTTAATTCATTAGATCAAAATTCGTACTAGCCTTATATAGGCCTTAGAAAACCTTAAATCTGAACTAATAAGGATTTACATATGATCTAGGATAAATATAACCTTCCTAACTAAAAGAGATAACTTAAACAAAGTCCTAATTATGTTAAATACATGTGTGGCCGCCCAAAATAACCCATAAGACCCTAGTTTACATAAGTCATATAGATGAGCCTCAAAACATAAGCCAAGTTAGGCCCAAAGTCTTCATATGCTCATATTCAGCTTTTTTGGTCTTTTTAAGCCTAATTAGAATCATTCAAGCCCAATAAACTGAATTAGATTAATGAGCCTTGAACTTAAATCCAATTCTTCAAGCCTTGATGTGTCCTTAACCCAAATGTCTTGGATAAGCTCATTGAGTTGCAATTTGAATCAAACTATGATTCCTAGTTAAATTAGAATTCCTAGTTGACTTAGGATTCCTTTTCATTACTTGAACTCCTAATATCATAAGGACTCCTTGCAGGATTAGGATTCCTAGTTGAGTCAGGACTCCTTGTTTGAATAGGATCCCTTGAGTTAGTAGGATTTGCATCATCAAGGCTCCTTGTTGGAGTAGGATTCATTGTGCTAGTTTGGTTAATATCAATCATTCTTCGAATGATCATGGAGGAATCTTTTAGAGAAAAGAGGGAACACCGAGAATCGCGGGAAGCCCAAATATTATAATTCAGGATTTACACCATTAGAATCTTCATCCTTCCTCATTCCTCTAGGCACAAGGACTATTGATGATGCAAGGAATCATGGGAACCCAATTAATAAGGTTGACCGACGCCATTAGGGCTTAGCTTGATGATCAAGCAGGAGAGACGTAAATCCAAGTGCATAAAAGAGAAATCAAGTTGTTTTCAATTAATCCAAGCGTAATACAAGTCAGAGTTTAAGCACTTTGATATTTGCAATACATATAATAAAGTAATTTAGGTCGGAGTGTTTTTAGGCAGGCCCACCCGAATTCATCCTTATTTTTATTAAGCTCGCTCATAAAACTTAAGACTACGAGAGTTGTTGCCTAGTCAACTCCTCTCTTGTTCTTGATTTGATTTTAGTTTATTAATCTTTATTTATTTGTTCATAATTAGCTTCTAGCCTCTTCTTCTTATGGAATGAGGGCTTTCGCACTATAAAACCCCATGCAACCGAATACTTGAGGCTAATGAGCATACTATTTTAGTTTTCTACCTTGTAGGAAATCAAGTTATGGGTTCTTTCAAGAAATTTATGGACGTATAAACACTCGCGCTAGCGAGCATAGACTTATCCCTCATGTCCTTCCTTTTTCTTGTGTTTTTTTTCTACGCTTATGTTTAAATCAATTCGATTTGATCATTATGCTTAGCCATATGATTTCTTTCCTTATCGGATATGAAATCGTACCTATATTCTTATTTCTTTTATTTATTTTGTGTCTCTCTTTCTAATCTCTATTTAGTATGTTGGTTTAGTTTTATATAGGGAGCATAAATACGAGTGTTGAGTGAAAGCGCGTGGAAGCGGAAATCATAGGCACTAATCCAATGATTAGAGGAATGCGAAGAAAGAAAATTACTTGATCGTGTACTGATATTATTCTTCAAATGATTGTAGAGGAATCTTTTAGAGGAAAGAGGGAACACCGAGAATGGAGAATATGCACATATTTTGACTCAGGATTTGTACCATTAAGATCTCCATCCTTCCTTCTTCCTCTAGGCACAAGGACTCCTATAAAGGGAGTTGTTGAATATTGATTATTTTGGAGTTAAATTCTCTTCTTTTTCTCTTTATGAACTTGGTGAATTTATCAAGTGAAGGCTTGGTATTTTACAAATGTAGTTTAATCTAAACTTTTGTTTATTAAACAGCCTTTAATTCTTTATAATTAAGGTTCTTAAGTCCAAATTATTTTAGGGTCTTATTGGGAGTTGAAGTTTCTTTGCTTGATTAGGTGAACAATCCTTGGTAAAGACATCAACATTGAATACGGGTTTGGCACAAGCTAGTGATGGGTGCTACTCGTGTTAGCTACAATCTAAGGCAGTGTACCTATCGATGCAGTCTAGCACTAATGGCGAGTATCAAGGTCGTATTCCTCGGGAAAGCGAAAGCCCAGAGTTACTCCTTTGTTCCTTGTTATATTAACCTAAAATGGATGATGAATAAATTCTAAACTAACTATTAACTACAAGCTAAGTCCTAAGGGAGATGCAAGAGTGATTGATAAACGAAATAATCAAGACAAGAAGAAAAACCCAAAGGGAATCTAAACTAGTTGGCATCCGAACAAAAGATAAAGGATCGGTGAGTCTAATTATGCTACCCTGTGATTTATTCTAATCAATTCGGTTTCTCTCTCGAGATAACCAATTCCTAAACCTAATAACCTAAAGTTGGAATCTCTTCCTAACGATTGATTCTTAAATTAGCATTAAGCTTTAATCCGCCTCTATTAAGCTTTGTTAATTCTTAATCCGGCTAGTTAATTATCCTTATCTCTAAGCGAGTATTAACCAGTTCTTGCTATTCAAAATTCCAATTGCCAAACGGATTTCTCAATCTCATAAAGCAATCTAAACATCACAATTCACAACGTGTCATGAATAATGCATGATCTTATTAATATTGAAAACAAGAAGAATACAAAATCAACTCGAACAATCCAACAATATAATATCAAGCCAACATAGTAAAGAAATCCCAATGGATTTAATCAATCTAGCTAATCATGTTCATTCTCAAAATAAACAAGAATTCAATTACAACAATAAGTAAAAGGTAGAAAACCCGACACTCCCTTAGATGAGAGTAAACGACCCCAAATCCTTTTTGCTCCAATTGAATCGATTCTTGTTCCACTTGCTCGATTTGAAAATCAATCAACGAACCTTGCCCAATCTTCGATCCTTCAAGGAAATCTGATTGAAACCTTGATCCAAGTCTCCTCTTCCCTTGGTTTCAGCTCAGAAAACCCTTAGAGAAAGAAAAATTAGGGTTTGGGACGTTCTAACCCTAGCCTCCTCTTTTTTCTCTTCTTTTCATTCTTTTAATTAATACCCCATGTCGCCTCCAATAAGGTCAAGTGTTCGGCCGTGTTCTAAACACGGATGGTGTTCTCGGCCGTGTTACTCTCGTGGTCAGGTTCCCTAAAATCTACTTCTTCTTTGATGTCCAACACGGCCGTGTTTGTCCCCGTGTTGGTAACACGGCCCATGTTTTGTGATCGTGTTGAGAACACGGCCAGTGTTGAGATCAACACGGCCATGTTCAGCTTCCTCATGCTCGCATTTCACTGCTTCTACAGTTTGACGTCCAATTATGCTCCAATTCTTTCCTTTTTATCCTTTGACCTCTTTTGGACCTAATGCACACAAACATATGTATAAGGTGAGTGTTGAGACCAATTCACATCCAAATGTCCATAAAATCAATCTTAAAAACCCCATTTAGATGTGTGTATTTTACGGACATCAGCTAGCCATGTTTGTACCAGCCAGCCTAGGAAAGGGCATGGAAAGCTTGAAGATGATGGATAAGAATTGCCAGATCAAGGCTGGATAGAAAAAGCTAAGGATCTTAAAGAATATGGATATAGAAAGCAAGATCAAATCCAATGGGCCAAGGATCCAAAAGCTTGCCACAAGGCCTTAGTACTAGATCAAGAGCTAAGAAGTATCAAGAGGCATTAACAAAGCATATCTAAGGATTAGCATTCCACATGTGGGCAGACCAAAGAGATTATCTGAGACAAGATAGTGTGGACCACATCTCTTTTAATATATTACAAGTCCAAGTTCTGGATGGGCTAGTTCTAGAAGTCACACTTGGGCTTTAGTTTAAGCTTGTTATTTGGGCCTATTTAGCTTACACTTAAATAAGGCCCATGTGCATGATTCGTTTTTAGATTAGGATTTTCTTTAGTTGCTATAGGTAGCTACTTATGTGTTTTAGCTTAATTAGGAATTGTCTTTAGTTATCTTTTAATTAGGAAGATTATCTCTATCCTTTTGAGATATATTTCCTAAGCAAGCTAGGATTAGAGTTTCTTGAGGCTTATAAAGCCTAAAACGAATTTCTTTATAGATTTCAACTTATCAATAATATTTTAAGTAATTTTCCTTTCAAAGTTATTGCTTTGAACCTTGTCTTCTTGAATGAATGAAATCAAACTTATCAAAGGAATTGATCTATACTTTTTGGCATCCATAGATTTGGGTTTATAGGCCTTAGTTTCCTTTAGGTTCTAATATAAAGATCATCTCTTTTGATTTGTTCTTAGCTTTCCTTGGGCGAGTGTATTGAATTGCTAAGGGGTTTTCTAGCTTGTAAATCATGGTTAAGGCTCAAAATAGTCTGACTAATGGAAACAAAGGGTAGGCTTTTGGCCAGATGTGGTGAATTCCTAAGTTGCCCAAATCATCTAATGGTATTCAAAAATTCATGTAACCTCAACAAGCATTATAGAGCAAGTTCTAGAAATAAAATTAAGTACAACGCACACTCAAACAAGAAAAATCGTGAACCCCTTTATCATTCACTACTTGAATCATAAACTTAAACTAAATAAATATGTACAAAAAGTAAAAAAATAAATAAAAATGGCTAAAGTAACAAATAGCAAATTTCACTATAGTTTTCAAACATTTCCCGGCAACAGTGCCAAAAACTTGATAGGCTCAAAATCTATGTAGCTACAATCTAAGGCAGTGAACCTATCAATGTAATCTACCACTAATTGCAAGTATCAAGGTCGTATCCCTCGGGAAAGTGAAAGCCGAGAGTTACTACTTTGTTCTATGTTATATTAGCCTAAAATGAATGATGAATAATTTTTAAATTTACTAATAACTACAAGCTGAGTTCTAAGTGAGATGCATGAATAAATAGATAAGTGAAACAACCAAGATAAAAAGCAAACCCAAAGAGAACCTAACCTAGTTGGCAATCAAACAAAAGATAACAGATTGATGAGTCTAATTATGCTACCCGTGGACAAATTCTTAACTGAATTCGATTTCTCTCTCCAGACAACCGAATTCCTGAACTCAAGAACCTAAAGTTGGAATCCCTTCCTAACGATTTATCCTTAAATTAGCATTAAGCTTTAATCCGCCTCTATTAAGCTTTGTTAATTCTTAATCCAGCTAGTTAATTATCCTTATCTCTAGGTGATTATTAACCAGTTCTTACTATTCAAATTTCCAACTGCCAAATGAACTTCTAATCACATAAAGCAATCTAAACACCACAATTCACACTCATGAATAATGCATTATGTTATGAATACTGAAAGTAAGAAGGATACAAAACTAAACTCAAACCATCGAACAATTTAATACTAAGCCAACATAGTAAAGAAATCCCAATGGATTTAATCGATCTAGCTACACATGTTCATGTTTAAAACAACTAGGAAATCAATTACAATGAAAGAATAACAAAAATGAAACATATATACCATTTTCTCTCGAATTGGATGAACAGCTCCAAATCTGAATCTGCAATATAATTATTCTCCTAAATTGCCTCTCAATTTGCTTCATTACTATTTGCACTCGGAACCTTGTGATTCCGGGTTTCTCCCTCTCTACAACTCTCTCCCGAACTCAGTACTCTGCAAAAACCAAACCAGCCGCTAAAACTCCATCATTTTCCCCCTCTCCAAGAAATCGTTTTCCCTATAAAATTGTCCCAGCACGGCCGGAGTCCACGCCGTGCTGAACCTTTTAATCTCGCAAATTAGGTCTTCTTCCTAGCCATGCCCTCGCTGGTGCTGAGCCACCACAGGCCGTACTGGAGGCCGTGATAGCCTCGAAACAGTGCCAAAACGCCAAATTTAAGGATCAAAGGCTAATGGTTGAGCACGACCAGAGTCCAGGCCGTGCTGATCAGCAAGGCCTAGGTCAATGTTTGAAATGCAAGCCCTTGTCCAATTTTTTATGAATTCTCATATGTTTTTGCATGTATTGATCTAAAATTGCTCAAATATTGATGATGGACCTATAAATTCTCCTAAAATGCAAAAACGAGACAGGGTTCCGCTTCTGACTTCTGGACTTCTCTACGCACGCGACCCTCCACTTCTACACCTCTGTTCTTGACGTTTTAGGAGACCAAATATCATTTCATAGGATTGATATGGGAGATTCAAGTAAAGATTGAAGGTTCCAGATGATCGATCGAGACATCCAAGATTCATACTTGAAGCTGGTTTTAGAGTTGGTGCTTGCAACATTTCCACTTCGATTCGAGAGAAGAGGGGTTACATGTTCCATTTCCTTTTCTGTTATTTATTTCCTTTTGTATTTGTTTCTTTCATTATGAGTAGCTAAGGCTGCCGAACCCATTAGGGTTTACCTTTGTTGATAGATTGTGCTTAGTAGTTAGATTTGTATTTGCCATTCTTGTAATCTTCTTGTTATTCATTAATAAAGTTTGATTAAGTTAATTTGAGACGTTGAATTAATTATCTTTTAGCTTGTTTCTTGACATTGAGAAATGCTTGTTACAACTGGAATTTGAATAGTAAGAACTGGTAGTTAACACTTAGAGATAAGGTTAATTTATTCGCCAGATTAAAAATTAACAACTCTTAATAGTTCTAAATCACGCTTAATGCTAATCTGTAGATGCTCCCTTCAATCCAAATGGTACATAACCTTTTACTACTTTTGATTGAGCATTGTATTACTTCATCCTATGTTATCTGTTGTTGCAGGATTAACTACTTTGAAAAAAGGAAAAGAAGAAAAAAGTATTCTTTTAGTTCATTTCGAGCATCATCTTATTGTTGGAGCAACTTAATGTTCATTTTTGGTACAACATTTGATCCTTGGCTATTTTCTTGAATTACCTGCATAATTTTCCAGCAACTTTTAGCCTACATTCCATATTTCTCCATAACCTACCTTAACCCCATTACAACCTGGCTCAAGACCCTTTGATCATGATTATTGATTATTTCACAATAGTGGAGATTGGATCTATAAGCAACCTTATGGTAAGCACTTTTTTCTGTATTTTTACATTGAGAGCTTGGCGATCTTCTTTAACCTATATACACTTGTGTGTTTTGAGTGACATCTTGTGAGGCATGGTTCTCAAATTATCACTTTGGATGGTTTATCATTTTAATTTTAGCAGCTTTATAAACTTTGTTCTCTTTCTCAAGGATTTAGTGATTTGGGGATTCTGAGGAAATTCGTTACGGAGTTTTGAGATTTGTTTTGAGCTAACTTCCTACAATGTATTTGATTGAGTTATTTGGTATCTGTTTAAGGAGTGAGTTGTTGATTGCTTGAGGACAATCAAATGCTTAAGTGTGGGGTAGTTTGATATAGACGATTCTATGCGTGTTTATTGATTGTTTATCAGTCTTTATTTGTGTATTTGAGTCATATTTATTCCTGTTCGATCACACTTTGGTATGTTTATGAGTTTTTCAGGTTTTCAAACTCCTTAATGGGAAATTGATTGATTTCCGGGCAGAAGCCAAGCTATTTTAATGATTTACGCATATTAGATGTATGTCGGATTTGATTCCTTGTTGCCGTACATTTTGAGGCTTTTACAAAGGCCGTTGCACGGCCTCCCTTAGACGGTTTTGGAGATTTGCATTTTTGGATGTTTGTGCCCGTTGCACGGGCCGTGGCACAGGCTGTGCATATTTGCACGGACCGTGTCACGGGCTATGGCACTTCTGCCTATAAATAGGCGCACGCAAAATGATACAGGGTTCCCCTTCTGACTTCTAGACTTCTCTACGCACGCGACCCTCCACTTCTACACCTCTGTTCTTGACATTTTGGGAGACCAAACATCATTTCAAAGGATTGATTTGGGAGATTCAGGCAAACATTGAAGGTTCTAAAAGATCAATCGAGACATCTAAGATTCATACTTGAGGTTGGTTTTAGAGTTGGTGCTTGCAACATTTCCACTCTGATTCGAGAGAAGAGGGGTTACATGTTCCATTTCCTTTTCTGTTATTTATTTCCTTTTGTATTTGTTTCTTTCATTATAAGTAGCTAGGGCTGCCAAACCCATTGGGGCTTACCTTTGTTGATAGATTGTGCTTAGTTGTTAGATTTGTATTTGCCATTCTTGTAATCTTCTTGCTATTCATTAATAAAGTTTGATTCAGTTAATTTAAGACGTTGAATTAATTGTCTTTTAGGTTGTTTCTTGACATTGAGAACTGGTAGTTAACACTTAGAGATAAGGTTAATTACTCGTCGGATTAAGAATTAACAACTCTTAATAGTTCTAAATCATGCTTAATGCTAATCTGTAATAATCTGATAGGAAGAGATTCCATTAGGTCAGTGCAGGTATAGGAACTCGGTGACCTCGAGAGAGGAACTGAGTTCGATTCAGGATTTAGGCACGGGTAAGCACGATCGGTAATTTATAAAATCAACCTTTAGAATTCCATCACTTAGGTCCCTTTTGGGTTTGTTTCTCTTGTTGCGATTGTCTTTCGATTGTTAGTTGCTATTCATTTATTTATTTGCATTCATAGTCATTAGTTAGTTAGTTTAGACTTTTCACACCCTATTTCAAACTAGATAACATAGTGAATAGTAGTAACTCTAGGTTCGCCCGATCTCCAGGGATACGACCTGTATACTCACTAGTGCTAGGCTGCATCGATAGGTTCACTTGCTTTGGTGTAGGTTGCATCAATAGCCCGTCACCCATGCATAAGCTGTTGGAGCATATCGTTTAAACCTTGTAACTGTCCCCTGGTCTCCTTTTAAAACTGCTCCAACTCCTTTTTGTGTTGCACAAACTCAGTATAGTGCTCTTGCTGTAAATCACAAACTCGATCTAGTTAGCCAGCCAAAGCACTAATCTGAGCACTCGATGTCCCTACAGAATAAGAAGAGGAGGCTCCAGATGTAGGCATAAACACTCTGGCTGGGTTAGGAATCCTAACATTTGGAATCTCAGCTGTAGGGTCTTGGGCTCCTCTAGCTGCTGCCTCTCTAGCCTCCTTTACTATTGCACTGACAAGCCTGTACTCTATGCCATGTGGGCGTCGAGTAGCCGTGATCATCTGCACGTTGATCATCTATCTGATCCCTAGTGGTGTCATATCACCAATCTGAGAAAGCTCAGACAGACATTCATCCAATACATCTAGTCTTTTGGCCAACCTAGTCATATAGGAGTCAAAACAACAATGCATCTTCTTCTGGGCATCGACTATGAATGAACGGAGTTGACGAGCCAACATATATCCCAAGTCAAGCTTCTTAGGATGTTGCATAGCTTAGAGGATGAATACATCGGTTCGTGTGACTGCTCCAAAACTGTCTTCCTTGCCTATAATCGTGTAAGCTAACAAAGTATGGAGATAGCGGAGATGATCCGGAAGGCTAGACGCCTTAGACCTGCTGGGGTAGTGTGATTCTAGCTTGAGTCCTATGAATCCCACATGGTGTCGTACGAGATTGGGTTGATGTAGGTGCGTCCCTGATACTCCTCGCCTGAGGTCTCCTGCTCAGTCCATAAACCCAAATGCATGCTAAATTGTGGAACTGACATTGAGAACTCCCTTCCTCGAAGTCTGAAGTAAACTGCATCAGGCTGATGCCAATTTGTATTCTGTTGCTGTAGAAACAAGGTGCGGAGGAATTCAATTGTGAGCTCGCGGTAGGTTGGCTCAATGATGTCGAAGAATCGTACGTAAGGTAGAGTGTCAAATAGTGCACGCACATCCTAAGCCAATCCTACTCTCTCTCTAGGGTTACAAAGTCGATGCAACGTCGAGCCATTACTTGCTTCCATCTCATGACTTGGAAGCGGCTTTCGTTATTAGCATTCTAAAATGTCCATAAGGAATGTCGACCAGGTGCGGGTGGATTTACAACTGGTGTTCTTCATTCTCGGACTAGTTGCTGTTGTGGTGGGGGTGCTGGTGCTGATGCTGATGAAGGTAAAGTGGAGGAAGAGTTTCCTTCGCCACATGGGCGCTTGCTGGTAGCGGCGCGTTGCGATTGCTTTCAACAGGATTGATCGCGGTCCCTTATATTGCCTAATACAGTCAATCATTAGTATTCGAACAAGAAATCAAGTTAACATAAATTATACTGAAAATTTAGCAGCAAAACGACTATAATTTTACTAATAGAAAACTTTAGACTTAAAGCTAACACTAAAGCATCAATTTCCTGCAGAAAACCAATTCACAATGGTATTCCAGCCCACATTATTGGGTACCAAATAAAGAAAATTTATTCTATTAATTTCTTATAATAAGATGCCATAAATAAACTTTATTGCTGCCGAACCCCACACTTAACATTTCATTATTCAAAATCACACAAACATAGCAAATAATCTAAAGTAAATCTAATCTAAATCAAACTTAAGCAGTGTAAAAAAACAAAACAATATCCCACCCAAAACAATAAATATTGACAACTACTAAAGCATATCAAAATGTCCTAACTAATAAAAGTTACATAAAAGAAAAATCAAATTTAACCAAATAAAAGCAAAAGGCAAAAAGACTTACTTGAAATTGCCGTGACAGGCAAGAAAAATCAAGAGAAAGGAGAAACAACACCTTAGAGCTTAGAGGGGAAAAGTTGGAAATTTTTTGAAAAGGCATGCTTATATAGTCACGGGGGTCAGCATGGCTAGGACTCGGCCCGTGCTGAACCCTAAAGCTTCATCCTCGTGCCAATCCACCATGGGCGAGGGCATGGTCATGCTGGTCAGCACAGCCTAGTGTTGCTGCCCGTGGTGCCTTCGAAAGCCATGGTGGGCGGCTGATTTTATTTTATGCTTTACGTACATGTCCATCACAGGCTGGGGCACGGGCGTGTTGACCGGCATGACCTAGTGTTGCAGCTTGTGGTGGCCTCGAAAATAGTGGTGGATGGCTAATTTCCTATTCTCTTCATATGCATATTCATCGTGGGTATGACTCCGGCCGTACTGATCAGCACGGCCTAGGGATTCAACCCGTGATGCCCACAGAAACTATGGTGGATGGGTGAAGTCCAAGCTTTTTCTCGCCATCTCGAGTCGCCAAACTCCCTACCTGCATTCAACTAATATACGCACACATTTAAGCTATAATTCAAGTAAAATGTATCAAACAGGGAAGTTTGTCTTCACCAATTACCAAAAATTCAACTTAAGTTACTCAAACCCCAAATTCATACAACTATGTTTAATATATAAAGTATGTGTTCTAAATACCATCAAGCATGCAAACGACTGATAACATAAAAATAAACCGAAAAACATAAAGCTAAAATAGGAATGCCTCCTAAGGGCGCTTCTTTTTAGTTCTTGAGTCATTTAGCTGGACTCGACATGGATCATCCTTGCAGATACAGAATCATGTTAACCCGCTGCTCAATCTCCAACGAGTTTCCAAGATACACCTTGAGCCTATGTCCATTGACCTTTAAATCACCCTTCTTAAGATGATGAACCTCGATTGTGCCAAATGCAAAAACTTGCTTAACCATGAATGGCCCCGACCATCGACTCCTGAGCTTCCCTGGAAACAAACGAAGACGTGAGTTATATAGCAATACTCTATCTCCAATCTAAAACTCCTTAGAACCTTTGAGCCTCTAATCATGCCACTTCTTTGTCTTAGCCTTGTAAATTGAAGAGTTTACATATGCCTGTTGACGCCACTCCTCCAATTTACTCAGTTGCCATTGTCTTTCCTTACCTGTAGAATCAACATCAAAATTGCAAGTTTTAAGGGCCAAAAGAGCCCTATGTTCTAATTCAACAAGTAAATGACAAGACTTCCCAAACACAAGCCTATAGGGCGTAAAACCTATGGAAATCCTATATGCAGGGAACAATAAAACTCCCTGAATCTCTCCTTTTTAGTGGCAGCTTATTCTAAAGAATAGCTGAACACTCCTCATTCAGAGTCACTAGTCCCAATTCCTCCAGCTTCCTTTTGTTACTCAAATTTTCTTTAAGGTAGGTTAATACGCACTTGTTTAAATAAGCAAGAAACTTGCTAAACTACTTATCAACCTTCTCCTGCTTAAGTCAAGTAGTGTAGGAGACTGGTGGCCGGTACTCTCTTACAGGGCTCTTCTGCCTGTCTTCAACCTTCTCTGCTTCTATCGCCTTAGGCTCTGGCTCCTTCCTAGCTAGCTTATCTTGTATGGAAACATCATCATCATCATCATCGGCTAATGGTAAAGTGCTAGATAACTGCTTACCTGATCACAAGGTGATAGCCTTGCAATGCTCCCTTGTGCTTGACTCTGTACTGCTAGGAAGCGATCCTTGTTGCCTTTTAGACAGCATCTTAGAAATCTGCCTAATCTGACTCTCCAAGTTCTGAATGGACGCCTGCTGATTTCTAAGAGCACTGTCGATTTGCTGGAACCTCATCTTAGTTGACGTGACAAACTTCATCACTAGCTCCTCCAAGTTAGATTTGCTGGTCCAGCTTGCTGCTGCTGTTATGGTAGCTGGTAATGCAGTCTCTGAAAGCCTGGTGGACCCTGGGAGTTGTTGTTTCTTCAACCAAAATTTGGATGATTATGCTAACCAGGGCTGTATGTATTGTTGTATAGGTTGTTCTACTGTTTAGGTGCATTACCCATGTAGTCTACCTGTTCAAGGTCAGCAGAAGTAATAGAAGATGAAGAATTAGAAGTTGAAGCAAACATACCTCCCGCATTACAATTTGCACCATAGTGGAGGCCACCGTAAAACTCGCAGCTTATCTAGGCTGCATGAACCGGCATCTGAAGCTGGTCTAATTTCTTAGTCAGAAGCTCCACTTGAGCTGCCAAGGCTGCTGTGGAGTCTAGCTGGTTGACTACTCCTTACTTGACTGGCCGACTCTTAGAGGATTGCCACTGGTAGTTATTCATGGCCATTTCCTCTATCAGATTTTGCGCTTGCTCTAGCGTCTTACTGTTCAGGGCCCCACCTGCTGCAACGTCTACCATTTGCCTAATAGTAAGGTTCAAACCGCTGTAGCAGGTTTGGACCTACATCCATTCTGGTAGTCCGTTATACGGGCAACACTGGAGCAAATCTTTGTACCTCTCCCAAGCATCGTACATGCTCTCGTTATCGAACTGCACAAAAGAAGATATATCATTTCTCAATTTAGTAGGAGGAAAGTATTTGTATAAATATTTTTCAGCCAATGATCTCCATATGGTAATAGTGTTGGCTGGGAGCGACTACAACCATCTTTTCGCTCGGTCCCTCAGAGAAAAAGGAAACAGCCTCAACCAAATGGCATCATCAGTTGTTCCACTTATCTTGAAGGTGTCGCAGATCTCCAAGAAGTTGACGATGTGAGCGTTTGGTCCTCGCTCGGTAGTCCCCCAAATTGTACACTATTTTGGACCATCTGTATCACGTTTGGCTTTATTTTGAAGTTGCTGGCCGCCACAGGTGGTCGCAATATACTCGTTTATATCCTCTCAAGAGAAGGTCTAGCAGACTCGTAAATTGTCCTGGCTTGATTCGCAGCCTCATTGTTGTCTCCCATCCTTACTGGTCTATTCAAAGGGGGTTCAAACTCTATCCGTGCCTCCTCTTCTTCTTACATACGCTTCCTCAACAAATGGAGGGATCGATATAGTTCAGCAAGCGGGTCTACAAGAGTAGGATTAGAGCTCCTGGTCATAAACTATCTAAATTAAAAAGGCAGCAACCAAAGAACACAGGGATGAATAAAATAATAAAGAATAATAAAAAATGATAAGACATAAAATAATAATGGCTAGATTAACACAAACACAAATTCACTCTAGTCCACACAAAAAAGTTCCCCGATAACGGTGTTAAAAACTTGATAAGCTATTTATGTAGCTCCAATCTAAGGCAGTGAACCTATCGATGCAGACTAGCACTAACGGTGAGTATCATGGGCGTATTCTCGAGTAACAGTGATCCTAGAACTACTACAACGTCTTATGATATCTAAGCCTAACAAAATTAATGAAGTTGTTTGATGCAATAAAGACAAGAATTATAAATGATCCTTTAAGCTTTCAAGGAGGTCCAATGACAAGATCCAAGTCCAAAAGGATGCAAGAAGTTTTGTTGGGCTTAATTAAAGACATTTGGAGTGTTCAAACACAACAAGGCTCAGCCCAGGATTTAGGATTGCAAAAAGGAACCAAAATCATCAATTTAGTGCAATAAGTTTAGGCTGAACTCATAGGTCTAATAAAATCCATTTGAAGCCTTTTTATTTTCATTTTTTATTAGATTTTCTTAAGTTATGGTGTGATTAGTTGTCATTTAGAGTTACAAAATGGATGCACATGATTAGTCATAATTTGGAGTTACAAAATGGATGCACATTATTTCTTGCTTATGCTTGTGGATTTACATCTCGTCATATTTGATCCAATAAGGAATGAAATTACAAGTTCTTTGTTCTCTTCTATACCGTTAAGCTTAAGGATCAAATTGAATTAATTGAAACACAAGGGTAGAGAAAGAACACAAAAGAAAGGAAGAACGTGAGCGTAAGTCTATGTTCGCTACTGTGAGTCTAGATAAGTCTGCAAAGTTCTTGAAAGAACCTATAACTTGAAATCCTATAATAGAAAACTAAAATAATATGTTCACTAGCCTCTAGGATTCGGTTATATGTGGTTTCGATAGTGCGAAAGTCCTCATTTCATAAGAAAAAGAAACTAGAATCTAAATATGAATAAGTAAATGATAGAAAATCATCATCTTAAGAACCATAAACTCCAATAACTAATAAGTTATGATACATATGGAATGTAAGAAAACACCCTCCAATCAAGATGATTCCAAAACCTAAGGATCTCCTTAAGTGGAGTTAGGAAAAACTAGTTCCAATAATGAAACTAGTACTTGAATTCAACTCTAAATGCCACAAACTAAGTATGAATTGATAAGATAAGAATCAAACACAAGATTTTGGTTAGAGAGTGTGACAAACTAAAAATAGTTTGATAAGTTCAAAGCTCATGAAGAACTTGAGCAGAAACACTCACAAAGAACAAATAAAGATTATCATTCATCAATTGATTTTTACAAATGAATTTGGCTTTGATATTTATAGCCAAAACAAGACAAAGAACCTTAAACCAGTTTCTTTTGAGCTTTCCATGTTTCCCTTTAATCCCCATTAAAACTCATTAAAAGTGGTTGTTTTTACATTGATGCCACTTATTTTGTAACTCCCAAATGACAACTAATCATGTGCATCAATTTCGTAACTCTAAATTATAACTAATCATGTGCATCCATTGTGTAACTCCAAATGACAACTAATCACACCCTAACTTAAGAAAACCTAATAAAAATGAAAATAAAAAGGCTTCAAATGAATTATATTGGACCTTTGAGTTTAACCCAAACTTATTGCACTAAATTGATGACTTTGGTCCCTTTTTACAATCCTAAGCCTAAGGCTAAGCCTTGTTGTATTTAAACAGTCCAAATATCTTTAATTAAGCCCAAAAAAGCTTCTTACATCCTTTTGGACTTAGATCTTGTCATTGGACCTCCTTGAATGCTTAAAGGATCATTTGTAGTTCTTGTCATTGTTGCATCATTCCTTGTCTTCTCGTAAGGATTCATCCTCGGAATTAGCCTCATTGTCAGCTTCATCACCTACATCAAATAAAGAAAGATCAGCAACATTAAAAGAATCATTCACATTTCCATACTCACTTGACAAATCTAGATTGTAGGCATTATCATTAATTCTTTCAAGGACTTGGAATGGCCCATCCCCTCTTGGCATTAACTTAGACTTTCTTTGGCCTGAAAATCTTTCCTTCCTCAAATGCACCTAAACCCAGTCACCCGACTCAAATACAACTTTCTTTCTCCCTTTGTTGTGTTGCTTTTCATATTGTTGATTTCTATTCTCTATTTGAGCATGCACCTTCTCATGTGTGCTTTTAATAGATTCAACTTTTTGCTTGCCTTCAAAATTATCCTTATTAATAGGTAATGGTAGTAAATCTATGCAGTTAATGGATTGACCCCATATACAACCTCAAAATATGAATAATTTTTTGTAGCATGAATACTCCTATTGTATGCAAACTCAACATGTGGCAAACATTCTTCCCAATTCTTCAAATTCTTTGAATTATTGCCCTTAATAATTATGATAGAGTCTTGTTACTTAATGAATTTCTCAATTACATAAAGCAATCTAAGGAACACAATTCACAACGTCTCATGAATAATGTGATATCTTACTAATACTGAAAGCAAGAAGAATAGAAAAGGAACTCAAACAATCCAACAATTTAGTACTAACCCAACATAGTAAGGAAATCCTAATAGGTTTAATTGGTCTAGCTACATATGTTCATGTCTAAAACAATTAGGAATTCAATAACAAAGAAAGAATAAAGAAAATGAAATAGATATACCCATTTCCTTCGAATTGGATGAACAGCTCAAAATCCCCAAATCTGATTGATGAACCTTAAATTGCCTCTTGAATGCCTCCAAATCACCTTTTGATCTTCAATTGGATGTTAAAACCAATTTAATCCTTCCTTCAATAGATGAAATAGTCTCCGAAAGTCGAGTATTGAAGTCTAGGAAAAGATGGCTTATGCGTGTATGTGTGAAATCAAGTCAGAAAATCGAACCACCTCCAAAAGAACTTAATTTTGCCTATATAAATGTTTCAGCATGGTTGTGCCCAAGCCTGTGCTGGTCAGCACGACCATGCTCACGCCTGTGTTGGTCAGCATGGTCGTGCTCAAGCCTGTGCTGGACCTCCGACTCCCAAAAAATTAGCCTCTTTTTTATGACCGTGCCCTCACCGGTGCTGAGCCACCACAGGCCATGATGGCGGCTATAGTGGCCTCGGAAACCGTGTCGAAAGGTCACTTTTGAGGGTCAAATGTCAATGGTTCAGCACGACTAGAGTCCAGGCCATGCTCAATCTTGGAATGCTAGCCTTTGCTCAATTTTAATGGATCCTGGTCCGTATTCGCACGTATCTCCCTCAAGTACAGATAATGTCCATCGATGATCACTTGAAACATGAAAGGAACCAAAACACAGGTGATTCTAGCATAAAACAAGATAACTATGCACAAAAATAGAAGTAATTGAGCATATAAACATGTGTAAAACAATGCATATCAGTAACCTGATTTAAAGAGCCTTGCTCTGATACCAAATGATGAGAACCTCCAACCACAAGAACATAAAACCCTTTTGCATTATGAACATGTGTATTACTTGAGTGCAAACCCAACAACAAATTGGAAATTCAGCCCTAGGATACCTCTAAATCATAATTGAGATGATAAAGAATTAGAACTTAAAGAAAACTAAGTTCTTTAAACCCTAAGTCTAAACACATCACAAGGATAGATTAATTCCTTAATAAGTGAAAGGTGCATGCTATATGAATACAAAGAACAAGCAAATTCGTTCTGCTTATGAAAATTCTCAATAACTCATTCATTCCCTCTTGATATGCAATCAACACCTTCTTAAAGAAGTGTCTAGGGTTTACAAATAAAGGAAAAGCCAAAATTACCCTTCCTAACCGAATGGACAAGGTCCATTAAGAAAAGAAATCTAAATCCTAATCTAGTAAGGCTTTAAAAGCCCAAACGTAAGTGGCTTATTGTTCAAATAAGAAATCCCTAAATAATAGCCTTATTTTAAATAAGTCCAAAACTAACTAGGATATGTTGCCAACCTATTAAAAAAGATTTGGGCTTCTATAACATTAAACAAAACCCAATCACATGGATCATTGTCTAACCGTATACTCATTAGCTTAGGAAACAACTTTTCTTGTAATGGGCCTAATTTGTGAAGAATTAATGTTGGCCTACTCTTTAACATAAGTGATCAATGCTCCCTCAAGCTTCTTAACTCTACTCCTTGTTATTGGACCTAAAGGTAAGCCCAATGGATCTTTAACACCTCCTTGATTATTCCACATCCTAAACTCAGCATAAACTTATGTGGTTAAATAATTGTGGTGAAATAAAGGTTAATAAGCAAGTCATAGTACCGCTTTGCATTGATAAATATTCAAATAAGGTACTTTGTGATGTAGTTCCTATGCATGCCAGACAAATCTTATTATTTAGGCCTTGGCAATTTGATAGAAATGTGATGCATGATAGCTTTTTAAACCGATATTCTCTGATTAAGGATACTAATCGTAGGGAAAATGGAATTTCCACAATAACTGCAAAGCCCTCTGATATCATTTGATAATATAAATTCTTGTTGTACTTAAAGAACACTTTCTCCTAAGGATGTGCATGAGGATCAATATAAATTAGAGAGAGAGAGAGAGAGTAGAGGCTCAAAATAAGAACAAAATAACACATACACCCATTACTAAGAGTGAGGGTAGTATTCGGCCAATTGAGAGTAAGAAAAAGAAAAAGGGTTTCTTGGTGAGGGATAATGATATTCAACATGCATTGTATTCAATGTGATGTGTTTTATTGTTACTTATAAAGATGTCTATTCGAATACTAACAATCTTGATCTTTCCTTTTCGAGAGAGTTTTTGGATCTTTGCAGGAGTTTAATGATGTCTTTCCCGAAGAGATGCTTAATGGATTGTAGCAAAAAAGAGGGACAGAACATCAAATTGACTTCATTAATGGGGCTACTACACCTAATAGAAGTAATCTCGATTAGACAAAGGAGCTTCAAAGGCAAGTGGAGGAATTGATGACAAAAGGGTATGTGCGGAAAGTTCAAGTTCGTGTGCTTTCCGGTAATTCTTGTGCCCAAGAAGGATGGAACTCGGCGAATATATGTGAACTACCGTGCAATTAATAAAATAATGGTAAAGTATCGTCATCCTATTCCTAGTTTAGATGATATGCTTGATGAGTTGCATGGTGCATGTTTCTTTACTAAGATTGACTTGCATTCTGGTTATCATCAAATTAGGATGAAAGAAGGTGATGAATGGAAAATAACATTTAAGATTAAACATGGATTGTATGAGTGGTTAGTCATGGCTTTTGGGTTAACAAATGCACCTAGCACATTTATGAGATTGATGAATCATGTCTTACGTGAGTTTGTTGGTAAATCTATAGTTGTGTGTTTTGATGATATCTTAATTTATTATAAGTCATTAAGTGAGCATATTGTGCATGTGCATAGAGTGTTAGAGGTTCTTAGGTTAGAAAAGTTGTTTGCTAATCTTGCTAGATGTGGCTTTTGTTTAGAGAGTGTTGTTTTTTTTTGGATTTGTTGTTAGTTTTAGAGGTTTATGAAGAGAAAGTAAACGCCATTGGGGATTGGCCGACATCTATGAACATCAATCAAGTTAGGAGTTTTCATGGTCTAGCTAGTTTTTATAGGAGATTCATTAGGGATTTTAGTACCATTGTTGTAGCATTGGATGAACTTGTTAAGAAAAATGTTCCTTTTCATTAGGGTGATGTAAAAGGACATGCATTTTCATTACATAAGCGTGTCATGCACCTTTGTTATCTTTGCCCGATTTTGATAAAACTTTTGAGATTGAATATGATGCTAGCGAAGTAGGAATGGTGGTTGTTTTGATGCAAGAGCAAAGGTCGATTTTTTTATTTTAGCAAAAAGCTAAATGGGGCGGTCTTAAATTACCCAAACTATGATAAGGAGCTTTACTCTTTGGTTCGAGCACTTCAGACATGGCAACACTACCTTTGGCCAACGGAGTTTGTCATCCATAAAGACCATGGGAGTTTGAAGTATCTCAAGGGGCAATATAAGTTGAACCATAGGCATGCTAAATGGGTGGAGTTCATAGAAACTTTTCCATATGTGGTTAAGTACAAGAAGGGTAAGGAGAATATGGTAGCCGATGCACTATCACAAAGGTAGGCTTTTGCGTAGTAATCTTAATTCAATCCTTGTGTCTACCCTTGTGTTTAAATCAATTCAATCCTTACGCTTAACCATGGAAGAGAATAAAGAACTTGCGATCTTATTCCATATTGAATCCAAAATACTACCTCTGTTCTCATTTGTTTGTTTCTTTTATTCGTCTCTTTCTAATCTATGTCTTGTAAGAAGGTTTGGTTTAATTTGGCAAGCATAAATAGGAGTATTGAATGAAAGCGCGTGGAAGTGACAATCATAAGCACCAATCCAATGCTTAGAAAAATACAAAAAAGGAAAATTAGTTAATCTAGTATTCATATCATTTTTCAAATGATCGTGCATGGATCTTTTGGAGGAAAAGGGAAACACCGAGAATCGAGGTACACCTAAATATTTCGATTCAAGATTTTCACCATTGGGATCTCCATCATTCCTTATTCCTCTAGTTATGTGGACTGTTGATGACATGAGGATTGGCATAAGGAATCATGGGAACACAATTGACAAGTTTGAACGATGCTATTGCGGCTTAACTTGATGATTAAGCAAGACGAGATGTAAATCCAGGCGCGCTAATGAGAAATCATGTGGGTTTCGACTAATCCAAGTGTAATACTAGTGGTAATGCTAGTATTTTGATGTTTGGGATGCATATAAAGAAGTAATTTGTGTTGGAGTGTTATTAGGTAGGGCCTCACAGATCTCCCCTTATTTTTGTTCAATTGTATCATAAAATTTAGGACAACGAGAGATGTTGACCAGTCAATTCCTCTTCGGTTCTTGATTTGACTTTAGTTTATTCATCTTTTTGTTATTTATTTATTCATATGTAACTTCTAGTTTCTTCTTCATATAGAATTAAGGTTTTCGCTAATTAGCATATTATTTCAATTTTCTACCTTCATGGAAAACAAATTATTGATTCTTTCAAGAACTTTGTGGACTTATCAATACTCGCACTAATGAGCATAGACTAATCATTTACGTGCTTCCCTTTGTCTTGTATTCTTTGTCCGACCTTGTGTTTAAATCAACTCGATTTGATACTTACGCTTAGTCGTATGTGAAGATAATAAAGAACTTGTGATTTCTTTCCTTACCGGATTTGAAATCTTACCTATATTCTCATTTTATTTATTTCTTTTATGTCTCTTTCCTAATCTCTATATTGTATGATGGTTTGGTTTTATTTGGGGAGCATAAATATGAGTGTTGAGTAAAAGCACGTGGAAAGCGGCAATTAGAGGCACTGATCCAATACTTCGACAAATGTGAAAAAAGAAAATTAGTTGATCATGTATTGATATCATTCTGAATGATCATGGATAAATCATTTAGTGGAAAGAGGGAATGATGAGAATCGGGCATTGCCAAATATTCCAATTCAGGATTTGCACCATTGGTATCTCCATCCTTCCTTGTTCCTCTAAGGAAAAAAATAAGAACATAGGTAAGGTTTCGCATCCAATAAAAAAATAAATCGCAAGTTCTTTATTCTCTTTCATGGCTAAGTGTAAGGATCAAATCGAGTTGATTTAAACTCAAGGGTATAGAGAACACAAAAGAAATGAAGGACATGAGCATTAAGACTAGGTTCGCTGGTGCAAGTCTTCATAACTCCGCAAAGGTCTTGAAAGAACCCATAACTTCTTTCTCCGCAAGGTAGAAAACTAAAATAATATACTCACTAGCCTTAAATATTTGGATGCATACGGTTTTTATAGTGGAAAAGCCCTTACTCCATAAGAAGAAGAAACTAAAAGCTAAATATGAATAAATAAATAAATAAAAGGGAAACAACTCTTGTAGTCTTGATAAATAAATAAACTAAAGTCAAATTAAATATGAATAAATAAATAAATAAACTAAAGTCAAATTAAGAACTAGAGAGGAGTTTACTGGCCAACAACTCTTGTAGTCTCAAATTTTATGAGCCAACTTAATGAAACAGGGGAAATTCCTATGGGCCTGCCTAATAACACTCTGGCCAAAATTACATCATTATATGCATCCCAAGCATCAAAATGTGCGCATTCCCAGTTTAATTAATCGAAAGGAACATGATTTCTCCAATGTCACCATTGAACCTTGTCAATTATGTTCCCATAATTTCTTAACAAAAATAAAGGGAAATTCGCCTAGGCGTACCAAATAACACTCCGACCCAATTCTCTTTATTATATGCCTTTTAAACATCAAAATGCATGCATTCCTGCTTGTATTAATTGAAAGCAGCATGATTTCTCCTTACGTGAGTAGGTTCGCATCTCGTGCTGCTTGTCACGCCTTAATGCCATCGCTCAAGCTTGTCAATTGCGCTCCCATGATTCCATAATAAAAAGAAGGGAAAATTTGCGTGGTCATACCAAATAATACTCCGGCCCCAAAATTATCGCTCACGTCCTTCCTTTCTTTTGTGTTCTTTGTCTACCATTGTGTTTAAATCTATTCCATTTCATCTTTAAGCTTAACCATATGAAAAAGAACAAAAAAATTATGTTTTTATTTAGGGAGCATAAACACGAGTGTTGAGTGAAAGCACGTGGAAGCGGCAATCATAGCCATTAATTTAAGGCTTGGACAAATGCGAAGAAAGAAAATTAGTTGATCGATTATTGATATCATTCTTTGAATGTTCTCAAACGAATCTTTTGAAAATAATGGGGAATGCTAAGAATTGAGTCTCGCTCAAATATTCTAATTCAGGACTGGCACTATTAGGATCTTCATCATTTCTTGTTCTTCTAGGCATGATGACTTCTGATGACATAAGGATTGGCATAAGAAATCATGGGAACTCAATTAACAAGCTTGACCGGTGGCATTAGGTCTTAACATGATGATTAAGCAAGACTAGACGTAAATCCACGTACGTAAAGGATAAATCATGTTGTTTTTTATTCATCCTAGTGTAATACAAGTGGAAATGCAAGCATTTTGATGTTTGGGATGCATATAACGAAGTAATTTGGGTTGGAGTATTATTAGGTAGGCCCACACGAATTTTTTCTTGTTTTTGTTAAGTCGGCTCATAATATTTAGGACTATAAGAGTTGTTGACCACTCAACTACTCTCTGGTTCTTGATTTGACTTTAGTTTATTAATCTTTCGTTATTTATTTATTCATATTTACTTATAGTCTTTTCTTCTCACGGAATAAGGGCTTTTGCACTATAAAACCCACATGCAACTGAATACTTAAGGCTAATGAGCATATTATTTCAGTTTTCTACCTTGCAGGAAATCAAGTTATGGGTTCTTTTAAGAAATTTATGGACTTACCAACACACACACTAGCAAGCATAGACTTATCCCTCACCTCCTTCCTTTCTCTTGTGTTCTTTGTTTATGCTTGTGTTTAAATCAATTTAATTTTATCCTTACACTTAGCCGTATGGAAGAGACCAAAAGACATATGATTTCTTTCCTTGTCAAATCCAAAATCCTACCAATATTCTCATTCTTTTTTTTCTTTTGTGTCTCTCTTTTTAATCTCTATCTAGTATATGTTGGTTTGGTTTTATATGGGGAGCATAAACACGAGTGTCGAGTGAAAGCACGTGGAAGTGGCAATTATAGGCACTGATCCAATGCTTGGACAAATGTGAAGAAAAAGAAAATTAGTTGATCATGTGTGGATATCATTCTCGGAATGATCGCGGACAAATATTTTAGAAGAAAGAGGGAACAATTAGAATCGAGGCACGCTAAATATTCTGATGCAAAATTTGCACCATTAGAATCTCCATCATTCCTTGTTCCTCTAAGCACGATGACTTTTGATGGCACAAGGATTATTCTAAAGAATCATGGATTGACAAGCTTGACCAATGGTCTTGTGCTTATCTTGATGATCAAGTAGGACGAGACGTAAATCCACGCTCACAAGGGAGAAATCATGAAATCCAAGCATAATACAAGTAGCAATGTGAGCATTTTTATATTTGGGCCACATATAATAAAGAAATCTGGATCAGAATATTATTAGGTAGGCCCAAACAAATTTTCCCTTCTTTGTGTTAGGCTGGCTCATAGAATTTGGGACTACAAAAGTTGTTGACCAGTCAATTACTCTCTCATACTACAAAAATCGCATGCAACCGAATACTTGAGGGCAGTGAACATATTATTTGAGTTCTCTAGCTTGCAGAAAATTAAAATATGGGTTCTTTCAAGAACTTTTTTGACTTATCAAGACTCATTCTAGTGAACACAGAGTTATATCTTATGTCCTTCCTTTATCTTGTGTTCTTTATCGACCCTTATGTTTAAGTTAATTCAATTTGATCCTTTTACTTAACCATATGGAAAAAATTAAAGAACTTGTGATTTCTTTCCTTATCAAATCTGAAATCCCACTTATGTTCTCATTTTGTTTCACTCTATCTAATCTCTATCTAGTTTGATGGTTTGGTTTTATTTGGTGAGCATAAATACAATTAAGAAGCTTGATCGATGGCTTTATGGCGTGACTTGATGATCTAGCAGGACGAGAGGCAAATCTACGCGCATAAGGAAGAAATCATGTTGCTTTCGATTAATCCAAGCAGGAATGAATGCATTTTCTGGGATGCATATAATCATTTAATTTGGACCAGAGTATTATTATATATGCCCATACAAATTCTCCTCTATTTTGTTAATCTAGCTCATAGAATTTGGGACTATAAAAGTTGTTGACCAGTCAACTCCTCTTTCTCTTATATGATAGCTTGGTTCTATTTGGGTAGCATAAACACGACTATTGAGAGAAAGCCCTTGGAAGCGGTAATCATAGGCACTGATTCAATACTTGGACTAATATGGAGAAAGAAAATTAGTTGATCGAGTATTCATATCATTCTTCGAACGACTGCAAATAATTTTGGAGGAAAAAGGGAACAATGAGAATTGAAGCTTGTTCCTTGTCCCTCTAGACACAAGAACTCCTGATGATGTGGGGATTAGCTTAAGGAATCATGTGAATGTAATTAACAAGCTTGACCGATAGCATTGGGGCTTAGCATAATGATCAAGCAAGACAAGATGTAAATCTGTGTGCGATAGTGAGAAATCATATGGGTTTCGATTAATCTAAGTGTAATACTAGTGGGAATGCGAGCGTTTTGATGTCTGGGATGCATATAAAGAAGTAATTTAGCTCGGGTTGTTAATAGGTAGGCCTTTGCAGATTTCTCCTGCTTTCTTTAAGTTGGCCCACAAAATTTAGGACAATGAGAGTTGTTGGCCAGTCAACTCCTCTCCGTATTTAGCTTCTTATTTCTTCTTCATATGGAATTAGGCTTTCACACTATAAAAACTACATGCAACCGAATAATTGAGGCTAGTGAATATTTTAGTTTTCTAGCTTGCAGAAAATCAAGTTATGCGTTCTTGCAAGAACTTTGTGGACTTATGAAGACACACACAAGCAAACCTAGATTTAGAATTGACACACACCCCAATATTCCAATTCAAGATTTAGATCGTTGGGATCTCCATCGTTGATAAGAACCGATATAGCATAAGAAATTCTACTCCGACAAAGAATCCTAATGATACAAATCCTACTAGCTTAAAGAATCCTATTCTGATAAGGAGTCCTACTGTAACTAGGAGTTCTACTCTAACAAGGAGTCTCTAATGATATTGGGAGTCTAAAGGACATCAAGAATTCAAGTGACATTGGGAATCCTAACCCAACTAGGATTTAAGATCCATTTCACATCTATGGAGACCCAATTACAAGGCCCAAGGCTAAGAAAATAAAAGAAGCTTTCAATGGGCTTATTCAAGATATTTGGGCTAAGGACACATCAAGGCTTGAAGATTTGGATACCACTTTAAGGCTCATTAATATCATTCTTCGAATGATCAAGGAGGAATCTTATAGAGGAAGCAAAAACACCGAGAATCGAGGCACACCCAAGTATTTTGACTCAAGATTTGTACCATTAGGATCTCCATCCTTCCTTCTTCCACTAGGCATGAGGAATCCCGATGACACAAGGTTAGGCATAAGGAATCATTGGAATGCGCTAATAAATGTAACTAGTGGCATTGGGGCTTATCTTGATGATCAAGTAGGAGAGACATAAATCCAAGCACATGAGAGAGAAATCATGTTATTTTCAATTAATCCAAGTGTAATAGAAGATGAAATTCGACCACTTTGATGTTTGAAATGCATATAATGAAGTAATTTGGGTCGAAGTGTTTGTAGGTAGGCCCACCCGAATTTATCCTTATTTTTGTTAAGCTGGCTTATAAAATTTAGGATTGCAAGAGTTATTGTCCAGTCAACTCCTTTCTAGTTCTTGATTTGACTTTAGCTTATAGTCTCTTCTTCTTATGGAATGAGGCCTTTCGGACTATAAAAACTATGCACAACTGAATACTTGAGATTAATGAGCATATTATTTCAGTTCTCTACCTTATAGGAAATCAAGTTATGTATTCTTTCAAGAAACTTATGGACTTATCAACATTTGCGCTAGTGAGCATAGACTTATCCCTCATGTCCTTCCCTTGCGCTTGTTTTCTTTGTCTATGCTTGTGTTTAAATCAATTCGATTTGAACCTTAGCTTAGCCGTATGGAAGAGAATAAAGAACTTATGATTTTTTTCCTTATCGGATATGAAATCCTACTTATATTCTCATTTTGTTTGTTTCTTTTTTGTCTCTCTTTCTAATCTCTATCTAGTATGTTGGTTTGGTTTTATATGGGGAGCATAAACACGAGTGTTGTGTGAATGTGCACGAAAGCAGCAATCATAGGCATCAATCCAATACTTCAATGAATGCAAAGAATGAAAATTAGTTGATTGTGTATTAATATCATTCTCCGAATGGTCACGAAGGAATCTTTTAGATGAAAGAAGGAACACCAAGAATCGAGGCATGCCCAAATATTCTGACTCAGGATTTGAACCATTAGGATCTCCATCCTTCCTTATTCCTCTAGGCACAAGGACTCATGATGATGCAAGGTGGGGCATAAGGAATCATGGGACGCAATTAACAAGCTTGACTAGTGGCATTGGGGCTTAGCTTGAAGATCAAGCAAGAGAGACGTAAATCCATGCGCGTGAGGGAGAAATCAAGTTGTTTTTGATTAATTCAACCGTAATACAAGCTGAAATTCGAATGCTTTGATGTTTGAATTGCATATAGTGAAGTAATTTGGCTAGGAGTGGTTTTAGGTACGCCCACCCGAATTTACCCTTATTTTTGTTAAGATAGGTCATAAAATTTAAGACTGTGAGAGTTTATTAATGTTTAGCTTCTAGTTTATTGATTTGACTTTAGTTTATTAATACTTATTTAATTAATTATTGATATTTAGCTTCTAGTATCTTCTTCTTATAGATTGGGGGCTTTCGTACTATAAAAACCGCATGCAACCGAATATTTAAGGCTAATGAGGATAATATTTTAGTTTTCTACCTTGCAAGAAATCAAGTTTTGTGTTCTTTCAAGAAATTTGTCGACTTATCAACCCTCGGACTAGCGAGCATAGACTAATCCCTCACGTCCTTCCTTCTACTTATATTCTTTGCCTACGGTTGTGTTTAAATCAATTCAAAAATAACATAATTTCTCCTTTACGCTGCGGATTAACGTCTCATCCTACTTGACCATCAAGCAAAGACCCAATGCCACCGAATAACCTTGTCAATTGCACTCCCATGATTCCTTGTGCCAATCCTTGTGTTATCAGGACTCCTCATTGATAGGCATTATATTATACATATTTACATGCCCAATTATTTACATTCTTATGCATAATTATCTCGTTTTATGCTAGAATCACCTGTCTTTTGGTTCCTTTCACGTTTCAGGTCATTATTGGAGGACATTGTCAATAATCGAGGGAAATACTTACGCTATGCACTACAATCCATCAAATTGAGCAAGGACTAGCATTCCGAGGTTGAGCATGGCCTGGACTCCGGCCGTGCTGAATTGTCAAGAAGCTGCCCCCAAGAGTGCCATTTTGGCACAATTTTCGTAGCCACCATGGCCTCCACCATGGCCTGTGGTGGCTCAGCACTGGCTAGGGCACGGCCTAGAAGAGGTCAACAAAACTGAATCGCGCAGTTCTAAGACGGCCCGACTCCGTTTGAGGCCGATCAAAGACAGTTTGACCACCGCCGTCCTGAAGGGACTATATAGGCAAAAATGATTTGGTGAATTAGAGGTCGATTTTCTGACTTGATTTCCATTATACGAACTTAAATCATTTGTTTCTAGACCTCAATTGTCGACTTTGGGAGATCAATTTCATCAATTGAAGGAAGGATTACACTTGTTTCAATATCAATTTGAAGATCAAGGCAAGATTTAGGAGCATTCAAAAGGCAATTTAGGGTTTGCTATTCCGAATTGGAAAATTAGGGTTTCTCATCCAACTTATTGAAGAAGGGTGTACATGTCTTTAATTTACTTTTCTGATTTTATTCCTTATTTTGTGATGCTTATTAGTATGAGTAGCTAAATTTTGAACCCAATTGGGGTTCCTATGTTGTTGGATTGATTTTAATGTTATGAGATTTTGATTGTCAATTCTTGATTCTTCTTGCTTTTATTATTAATGAGAAGTCACTTTATTCATGAGACGTTGTGAATTGTGGAATTTAGATTGCTTTATGTAATTAAGAGATTCATTTAGTAATCGAAAAATTGAATAGCAAGAATTGGTTAATAATCACTTAGAGATAAGGGTAATTGACTAGTTAGATTAAGAGTTAATAAAGCTTAATAGAGGTGGGTTAAACCTTATGCTAATCGAATAATTGATTGTTAGGAAGAGATTTTAACTTAATGACGGAGCAGATTAAAAAGATGAGGGACACCGGAGCACAAAATCAGCGGTTCATCGATGATATGGAGTTCGATATGGCAGGATGCTTCATGGACCCTGTGCCACCACCACCGCCCCCTCCTTTAGCGACATCCCCTACTCCTCATCCTCCAGCAAATCCAACCAGTGAGGATACACCTTCAGCAGACTACCAGTAGTGAAACAAAAATTTGTGTTATTTTTCTTTTTCCTTTTTCTTTTTATTTTCCTTCTTTATTTTATTTTATTTTATTTTTTTGTATTTTTTCATGTTTAATTTTATGTTATTTCCTTTCATTTTTCTTTCATGTTAATTTATTTTAGTATAACACTTTGCTTTGCTAGTTATGTGCTATACCTAGTTTTAATTTTTCTAACACCGTGGGATGTTATACTCAAGTGTCAGGTGGGTATCCCTTATGTTTAAAGGCAATGATAATGGACTATTCTTAGGATGTTAGGACCTAGGGTTTTCATGACATTCAAGTTTAGTTTATTCTTTCGTAATTAATGACTTAATTCACACACTAGTACTTGATTGTCCCTTTTTATCTTTTGTTCTTGAAAGCAATTTCACTATATTTAATATGTCAATTTGGCTGGGTTAAACCGGTGTTACTTGAGTTCCTTGTGAATTTACAACCTTTGACTGTGAACCTTGATTATGTCAATCTCGTATTCAATTTATGTGATGATTCAATTGATAAGTCTGGGAACCAATTGCAAATTTTAGCCGCTTCAAACGTGAGTTTTTAAACTAAAATTGAGCAGCTATTGCACATTATGCTCATGACTTTTCTTATTTGAGTGTACGCTGTACTTACTTTCATTTCTAGAACTTGCTCTATAATGCTTGTTATGCTTACATGAATTTTTGTATACCATTAGATAACTTGGGCAACTTAAGATTTCACCACATCCGGCCAAAAGCCTACCCTCTGTTTCCATTAGTCACCAATTTAAGCCTTAACCTTCTCTTCATAATTTACACCTACTCACCATGATACACCATTCTATACATTTGTCTTTCCTTTCACCCTCAGATACTAAGTAATTATGTGTTATGTTTCTTCATTTATGGGATCATAGTGCCTAACATTGTTTTTAATTCACTTAGTCTTTTCAGTTTATTCTTTGATGCTCCTTTCAATCCAAATTGGATATTTATTCTTATTGTTTATGTCACTAACCACAACAAATTTCCCTATATAAGTTGCCAGTATATATACATAGTATATATCAAAAAAATATATATAGAGAAAAAGAAAGAAAGAAAATTTTATGACTTACTTCTTAGCTTTTAGCTCTTCTAAATTTAACTCTTGTGAGCATCCTTTACTTCAAATAAGGCTTAGTGAATATTTTTATTGTTTAGCACTCAGTTCCTGAAGCATTCATTTCAATTAAGTGCATGATTTTTCAGTATACTTTACACTTCTATCCAAATATTCTTACCTTTACCTCAGCCTCATTACAACCTTTGAAAATACCTTTTGATTTGGTATTCAATTATTCGCGATAGCGAAGAGGAGATTTATGAGCAATCTTATGGTAAACAGGTTTTGTGCAGCTACATTGAGGGGATTTTCTTATTTACCTGTAAACTCTTTGAGTTCAGAGATTCCTGTGAGGCAATGGTTCTTAATCTTTAATGCAGTTTGTTATGTAAGTTGTGTTTCGAGATGATATTATTATAGTTCTTTCTTAAAGGTGTATAACTTATTAGTTTCTTGAGTTTCATTTTTTATATGTTGAATAAGGTTGAGTTGTGAACTTTAGCATGGATTCTGAGGGGTGATTATTGTTTGTGCATGTATTGAGTTATTGATTGCTTGAGGACAAGCAAAAGCTTAAGTATGGGGTGATTTGATATGCATCATATTATACATATTTACATGCCCAATTGTTTACATTTTTATGCATAATTATCCCGTTTTATGCTAGAATCACCTGTCTTTTGGTTCCTTTCACGTTTCAGGTCATTATCGAGGTACATTATCAATAATCGAGGGACATTATCAATAATCGAGGGAAATACGCACAATTATGGACAAGAATCCATCAAACTGAGCAAGGACTAGCATTCCGAGGTTGAGCACGGCCTGGACTCCGACAGTGTTGAATTATCAAGTAGTTTCCCTCCAAGAGTGCTATTTTGGCATGGTTTCTGAAGCCACCACGACCTCCACCACAGCCTGTGGTGGCTCGAAGACCGGCTAGGGCACAACCTGAAAGAAGTCAATAGATGCATAACGCAGAGGTCCAAAGACACTGGACTGGGCTGCTAATCGCTGTGCTTGACCACACTGTCAAGGGATTGTATAGGCTAAAAATGATTTGCTAAATTAAGGTTCGATTTTTTGACTTGATTTCCATTAGTATGAGTAGTTAAATTAGGGTTCGATTTTCTTAAACCATCTCCTTCCAGACTTTAATTCTCGACCTTAGAAGATCATATCATCAATTGAAGGAAGGATTACATCTGTTTTAACATCAAATTGAAGATCAGGATAAGATTTGGGAACATTCAAGAAGTAAATTCGAAATTTAGTGTTTCTCATCCAACTTGAAGAAGAAGGGTGTACATGCCTTTAATTTACTTTTCTGCATCTATTCTTTATTTTGTGTTGCTTATTAGTATGAGTAGCTAAATTATCAAACCCATTTGGGGTTCCTATGTTGTTGGATTAATTTCAATATTTATGAGATTTTGATTATCAATATTTGTTTCTTCTTGCCTTTATTATTAATGAGAAATCACTTTAATCATGAGACGTTGTGAATTGTGGTATTGCACATTATGCTCATGAGCCAACTTAATAAAAATAATTGAAAATTCACGTTGGCCAACCTAACAACACTCCGACTAAAATTAATTCATTATATGCATCCTAACATCAAAATGGTTACATTGCTGCTTGTATTACGCTTGGATTAATCGAAAACAACATGATTTATCCCTTACGCAAATGGATTTACATCTCGTCTTGCTTGATCATCAAGCTAAGTTCCAATGTCACTAGTCAAGCTTGTCAATTGTGTTCCAATGTTCCATTATGCCAATCCTTCTGTCATCAGGGAGTCCTCGTGCCTAGAGAAACATGGAATGATAGAGATCATAATGGTGCAAGTCTTGAATCGTAAATATTTGGGTATGCCTCAATTCACATCATTCCCTCTCTGCTTCAAAAACTTATTCCGCGATCACTCAAATAATGATATCAATACTCGATCAACTAATTTTCTTTCTTCGCATTTGTCCAAGCATTGGATCGGTCCCTATGATTGTCGCTTCCACGTGCTTTAACTTAATATTCTTGTTTATGCTCGCCAAATAAAACCAAATAATTATATAAGACATAGATTAGAAAGAGACGAACAAAAGAACATAAATGGAAGGAAGGACATGAGCGATAAGTCTAGATTTGCTCGTGTGAGTCTTCATAAGTCTGCAAAGTTCATGAAAGAACCTACAACTTAATTTTCTAGAAGGTAGAAAACTGAAATAATATGCACACTAGCCTCAAATATTCAGTTGCATGCGGTTTACATAATGTGAGAGCCCTCATTCTATAAGAAGAAGAAAAGAGAAGCTAAATATGAATAAATAAATAAATAAAGATGAATAAACTAAGGTCAAATCAAGAACTAGAGAGGAGTTGAGTGGACAACAACTCTGATAATTCTAAATTTTATGAGCCAGCTTAACGAAAACAAAAGAAAATTCCTCTGGGCATACCTAATCACACTCCAACCCAAATTATTCATTATATGGATTCCAAATATCAAAATATCTGCATTCCCACTTGTATTAATCTAAAGCAATATAGTTTCTCCTTTTACACTTATTGATCTGCGTCTCATGCTAATTTATCATCAAATCATTGCCCCAATGTCACCAGTCAAGATTATTAATTGCTTTCCTATAATTCCTTTATGAAAATAAGAGGAAATTGTATGGGCGTACATAATAATACTTCGACCTAATATACTTCATTATATGCCTCCAAAACATCAAAACACGCTCATTTGTGCTTGGATTAATAAAAAAACAACATGATTTCTCCCTTACGAGCGTGGATTGACGTCTCGTCCTGCTTAATCATAAAGCTAAGCCCAAATGCCACCGATCAAGCTTATTAATTAAGTTTCTATGATTCCTTACGTCAATCCTTATATCATAAAAAACCATCATGCCTAGAGGAACTAATGAAAAACCAAAGCCCAAGGAGCCGAGTAGCTAACCAAGTCAAGGAGATCATGTTCTAACCCCAAATGTCAAGAGAGGCCCAATTACAAGTGTTAGAGCCAAATCAATGGACGCTATAAATGCACATATTCAAGATATTTGGACAAAAGCACCAAATCCACATGGAGAGTTAAGTTTAATGAAGCCCAATTCTCTTCCACATGGCTAAGTGCAAGGATCAAATCGAATTGATTTAAGCACAAGAGTAGATAGAGAACATAAAATAAAGGAAGGACATGAGTAATAAGTCTAGGTTTGCTAGTTTGGGTCTTCATATGTCCGTAAAGTTCTTGCAAGAACCCATTACTTGACTTCTCTCATTTTGTTCATTTTTTTATGCCTCTCTTTTTAATCTTTTATGCCTCGCTTCCATGAGCTTTTATAAGAGTCCTTGTGCCTAGAGAAAGAAGGAAGGATAAAGATCCTAATGGTGCAAATCCAAAGTCAAAATATTTAGGCATGACTCAATTCTCAATGTTCCCTCTTTCTTTCTCTCATTTTGTTCATTTCTTTTGTGCCTCTCTTTTTAATCTTTTGTGCCTCGCTTCCATGAGCTTTTATAAGAGTCCTCGTGCCTAGAGAAAGAAGGAAGTATAAAGATCCTAATGGTGCAAATCCAGAGTCAAAATATTTAGGCATGACTCAATTCTCGGTGTTCCCTCTTTCTTTCTCTCATTTTGTTCATTTCTTTTGTGCCTCTCTTTTTAATCTTTTGTGCCTCGCTTCTATGAGCTTTTATAAGAATCCTCGTGCTTAGAGAAAGAAGGAAGGATAAACATCCTAATGGTGCAAATCCAGAGTCAAAATATTTAGGCATGACTCAATTCTCGGTGTTCCCTCTTTCTTCTAAAAGATTCCTCCGCGATCATTCATAGAATGATATCAATACACGATCAATTAATTTTCTTTCTTTGCATTCCTCTAAGCATTAGATCAGTGCCTATGATTGCCGCTTCCACGCGCTTTCACTCAACACTCGTGTTTATGCTCTCCATATAAAACAAAACCAACATACTAGATAGAGATTAGAAAGAGAGACACAAAAGAAAAAGATTGGAATATAGGTAGGATTTCATATATGATAAGGAAAGAAATCACATGTTCTTTGTTATCTTCCATATGGCTAAGCGTAAGGATCAAATCAAATTGATTTAAACACAAGTATAGACAAAGAACACAAGAGAAAGGAAGGACGTGAAGGACAAGTCTATGCTTACTAGCGTGAGTATTGACAAGTAAATAAATTTCTTGAAAGAACCCATAACTTGATTTCGTACAAAATAGAGAACTGAAATAATAAGCTCATTAACCTCAAGTATTCGCTAAAGCCCTCATTCCATAAAAAGAAGAGACTAGAAACTAAAGATGAATAAATAAATAAATAGATAAAGATTAATAAACTAAAGTCAAATCAAGAACAAGAGAGGAGTCGACTAAGCAATAACTCTCGTAGTCTTAAATTTTATGAGTCAGCTTAATAAAAGTAAGGGTAAATTCGGGTTCGCCTACCTAAAAATACTCCGACTAAAATTACTTCATTATAGGCATTTTAAACATCAAAGCTAAAAACCTGATTTCTCTCTTATGTGCGTGGATTTATATCTCTCTTGCTTGATCATCAAGCTAAGACCCAATGCCATCGATTAAGCTTATTAATTGCGTTCCCATGATTCCTTATGCCCAACCTTGCGTCATCAATAGTCCTCGTGTTTGGAAGAACAAGGAGATATGGAGACCTAATGGTGCAAATCTTGAGTTACAATATTTGGGCATGCCTCGATTCTCGGCATTCCTTCTTTCATCAAAAAGATTCCTCCACGATCATTCAAAGCATGATATCAATAGATGATCAACAAATTTTCTTTCTTTACATTTGTTGAAGTATTGGATCGGTGCCTATGATTGCTACTTCCATGCGCATTCACACAACACTCATTTTTATGCTCCTCATATAAAACCAGACTAACATACTACATAGAGGTTAGAAAGAGAGACACAAAAGAAACAAACAAAGTGAGAATATAGGTAAGCTTTCAAATCAGATAAGGAAAGAAATCACAAGTTCTTTATTCTCTTCCATACAACTAAGCGTAAGGATCAAGTTGAATTGATTTAAACACAAGCGTAGGAAAAGAACACAAGATAAAGGAAGGATGTGAGGAATAAGTCTATTCTCGCTAGTGCAAGTATTGATAAGTCAATAAATTTCATGAAAGAACACATAACTTGATTTCCTGCAAAGTAGAAAACTAAAATAATATGCTTATTAGCCTCAAGTATTCAATTGCATGAGGATTTTATAGTGCGAAAGGCCTCATTCCATAAGAAGAAGAGATTAGAAGATAAATATGAATAAATAAATAAATAAAGATTAATAAACTAAAGTCCAATCAAGAACTAGAGAGGTGACTGGGCAACAGCTCTCGTAGTCTAAAATATTTTAAGCTAGCTTAACAAAAATAAGGATAAATTCGTGTGGGCATACCTAAAAACACTCCTACTTAAATTACTTCATTATATCCATGTCAAACATCAAAATGCTTGAATTTCGGCTTGTGTTATACTTAGGTTAATCGAAAACAACATGATTTCTCCCTTATGCGCTTGGATTTACGTCTCTATTGCTTGATCATCAAGCTAAGCCCTAATACCACTAGTCAAGCTTGTTAATTGCGTTCCTATGATTCCTTATGTCCAACCTTGCATCATCAAGAGTCCACGTGTATATAGGAAGAAGGAAGGATGGAGATCCTATTGGTGCAAATCCTGAGTCAAAATATTTGGGCATATGCCTTGATTCTCAGCATTCCCTCTTTTCTCTAAAAGATTCCTCCGTGATCAAACAGAGAATGATATCAGTACATGATCAACTAATTTTCTTTCTTCGCATTCTTTTAAGCATTGGATCGGTGCCTATAATTGCTACTTCCATGCACTTTCATACGGCTAAGAATACGGATCAAATCGAATTTATATAAATACAAGTGTAGACAAAGAACACAAGCGAAAAGAAGGACGTGAGGGATAAGTCTATGCTCACTAGTATGAGTGCTGATTTGTCCATAATTTCTTGAAAGAACCAATTACTTGATTTTCTGCAAGGTAGAAAACTAAAATAATATGCTCATTAGCCTGAAGTTTTCGGTTGCGTGAGGTTTTTATAGTGTAAAATCCCTTATTTCATAAGAAGAAGATGTTAGAGGCTAAATATGAATAAGTAAATAAGGAAAGATTAATAAACTAAAGTCAAATCAAGAACTAGAGAGGAGTTGACTAGGCAACAACTCTCGCAGTCCCAAATTTTATGAGCTAGCTTAATAAAAATAAGGATAAATTCAGGAGGGCCTACCTAAAAATTCTCCAACCCAAATTACTTCATTATATGCATTTCAAACATCCAATCACTCGAATTTTGGCTTGTATTACATTTGGATGAATCGAAAACTACATGATTTCTACCTTATGTGCTTGGATTTATGTCTCTCTTGCTTGATCATCAAGCTAAGCCCTAATACCACCGATCAAGCTTGTTAATTGCGTTCCCATGAATTCTTACGCCCAACCTTGTGTCATCAGGAGTCCTCGTGCCTAGAGGAACAAGGAAGGATGGAGATCCTAATGGTGCAAATCCTGAATATGAATATTTGGTTGTGCCGCAATTCTTGGCGTTCCCTCTTTCCTCTAAAAGATTCATCCACGATCATTTAGAGAATCATTGATATGAACCAAACTAGCAGAACGAATCCTACTCCAACAAGGAGTCTTGATGATGCAAATCCTACTAGCTCAAGGAATCCTAATCAAATAAGGAGTCCTGATTCAATTAGAAATCCTAGTCCTGCAAGGAGTCCTAATGATATTAAGATTCCTATAAATTAAAGAACGAAGTAGCTGAACCAAAGTTCTATTAACAACTTCAATTTGTCATCTGTTTGTGGATGGAAAATAATTTAGTGCCTAACTTACCCCATAACATATTCCAAAAATGACTTAAGAATTTAACATCCCTATCACTAACAATGGTTCTTGGAACTCCATAGAATCACAAACTTCCTTAACAAACAATTCAACAATGTAAGTGGCATCATCGGTTTTATAGCAAGGTATAAAGTGAGCCATCTGACTAAATTGATCCACAACAAAAAATATACTATCTTGGCCCTTCCTAGTCCTAGGCAATCGAAGTATAAAATGCATAGATAAATCTATCTAAGGAACAACAGGAATAGGCAAAGGAGCATATAACTCGTGGGGTTGCAATTTAGACTTAGCCTTTAAACACACAATGCATTAGCCTTATACTTTATTCACATCACATTTCATGCAAGGCCAAAAGAAATGTTTAATCTATATGTCATAAGTCTTATGCAACCAAAATGACCCATTAGACTGCCCCTTGTGCCTCCTTAACAAGTATCTCACGCAAAGAACAATTAGGCAATTCTTTTTGAAAAGATATCCATCAAACACATAGAAATCATTAAAAGCAGCCCCAGTAGCACAAGTATTAAATACATTACCAAAGTCACTATCATTCAAATATAACTCCTTAATAAACTCAAAACTCAATAACTTACAATTAAGAGTATTAAGGAAAGCATACCTTCGAGATAATGCATTAGCAACCACATTCTCCTTACATTTCTTATACTTGATCATATATGGGAATGTCTCAATGAACTCCATCCGCTTTGCATGTCTTCGGTTCAAATTGTCTTGCCTCTTGAGATGCTTCAAACTCTCATGATCTGTATGTATGACAAACTGCTTAGGTCAAAGGTGGTGTTGCCATGTTTGCAAAGCACGAACCAAAGCATAAAGTTCTTTATCATATGTTTGGGTACCGAATTGCTGCCCCATTTAACTTTTCACTAAAATAGCAAATGCGCCTTTGTTCTTGCATCAAAATAACCCAAACATCAACACCACCAGCATCACATTCAATCTTAAAGGCTTTTTCAAAGTTAGGTAAAATTAGCAAAGGAGCATTATACAATCTATCTTTAAGCAAATTAAAAGAATTTCCTTGTGCATCATCGCAATTAAACTGAACATTCTTCTTGACAATCTCATTTAATAGTGCAGCAATGCTACTAAAGTTCCTAATGAACTATCTATAAAAACTAGCAAGACCATAAAAACTCCTATCTTGGCTAATGTTGGTAGGTGTCGACCATTCCTTAATTATTTTCACCTTTTGCTCCTCAACATCTAGACCTTTAGAACTAACAACAAAACCTAAAAATATGACTTTATCCATGCAAAAACTACACTTCTTTAGATTACCAAACAATTTTTCTTTTCTAAGAACTTCTAAGACCCTATGCACATGTATAACATGATCATCAAAAGACTTAGAATAGATTAGAATATCATCAAAATATATAGCTACAAATTTACCAAGAAATTCACGTAATACATGGTTCATCAACCTCATGAAAGTACTAAGTGCAGTAATAAGCCTAAATGGCATTATAAGCCTCTTATAAAGACCATACTTGGTCTTCAATGTTGTTTTCCACTCATCTCCAATTTCATGCAAATTTGATAATATCCTAAATGCAAATCAATATTAGTTAAGTAACATTTACCATAAAACTCATCAAGTATATCATCTAACCTAGGGATATGATGATGATACTTTACCGTTATTTTATTAATTGTATAATACTCCACACACATTCTCCAAGTGCCATTCTTGTTTGGAACCAAAATGACCGGAAAAGCACAAGGACTTAAGCTCTTTCCCATATACCCTTTAGACATCAATTCATCCACTTGCCTTTGAAGCTCCTTTGTCTCCTCAGGATTACTTCTATAGACTGGTCTATTTGGTATGGTAGCCCTAAAGTGAAGTCTATTTGATGCTCAATCCCTCTTTGAGGTGGTAAACCACTTGGCATCTCCTTGGGATACACATCAACAAATTTCTGCAAAAGGTTAGCAAATGTGCTCGATAAGGAAAGACCAAGTTGAATAGTGTTCAAGAAAACATCCTTATAAGTAACTATAAACGACAACTTACTTGAGTGAAATGCATGTCTTACCTCACTTTCTCTAGCCAAAAAGCTCCCCTTTTTTTATTTTTCTCTCTAGGGCGAATCTCACTCTCGTTTGTATCTTTAGCACTCCTTGATTTTTCTCCCTTAATTTTGCTACTTTCAGCCTCGCTCCTTTCTCTCTCCATTTTACATTGGTCATCATACATTTCTTTTGGAGAAAGAGGTAAAAATGTGACTCTTCTCCCATCTTTTATAAAAGAGTATCTATTATGGAACCCATCATGGACAACCCTTCTATCAAATTGTCATGGCCAACCAAGTAAGATATGGCCAGCATGCATATATCACATAGCACTTTATTTGAATGCCTCCCAATAGTTAAAGTCACAATAACCTGCTTATTCACTTTTATCTTACTATAGTTGTTTAACCATATTAACTTATAAGATTTTAGATGTGGAATGAGATTCAATCCCAATTTCTCTACCATAAAAGTGCTAGCAACGTTTGTACAACAACCAATTATCATTCAAATTCAACTTAATTCTATACATCAAAATTTGTACTAACCTTATATAGGCCTTAGAAAACCCTAAATCTTAACTAATAAGAATTTACATCCCATCTATGATAAAGATAACATTTCCAACTAAAAGTGATAACTAAAACAAAGTCCTAATTAGGTTAAAATACTTATCACTCACATCCTTCCTTTTTTTATGTTTTTTGTCTACCCTTGTGTTTAAATCAATTCGATTTGATCTTTAAGCTTAGCCGTATGGAAGAGAAAAAAGAACTTGTGACTTCTTTCCTTATCCGTTCCAAAATCTTACATATGTTCTTATTTTGCTCTTATCTTTTGTGCCTCTCTTTCTAATCTTTGTCTAGTATGATGGTTTGATTTTATTTGGGGAGTATAAACACGTGTGTTGAGTGAAAGCGCATGGAAGCGGCAATCATAGGCACCGATCAAATGCTTGGATAAATGTGAAGAAAGAAGATTAGTTGATCATTTATTGATATCATTCTCTAAATGATCACAAATGAATCTTCTAGAGAAAAATCAAGGCATACCCCATATTCCAATTCTGGATTTGCACTATTGGAATCTCCATCATTCCTCTAGGCACGATGACTTTTGATGACATAAGGATTAGCGTAAGGAATAATGGGAACTCAATTGACAAGCTTGACTAGTGGCATTGGGGCTTAGGTTGATGATCAAGCAGGACGAGACATAAATCCACGCCATAAGAGAGAAATCATGTTTTTTTTATTAATCCAAGCGGCAATGTAAGCATTTTGATATTTAGGATGCATATAATGAAGTAATTTGGATTCAAGTATTATTAGGAAGGCCCACATGAATTTCCCATTGTTTTTGTTAAGTTGGCTCATAGAATTTGGGACTATAAGAGTTGTTGACCAATCAACTACTCTGTAGTACTACAAAATTCGCATGCAACCGAATACTTGAGGGCAGTGAGCATATTATTTTAGTTTTCTACCTTGTAGAAAATCAAGATATCGGTTTTTCGAGAACTTTACAGACTTATCAAGACTCATTCTAGCGAACATAGACTTATCATTTACGTCCTTCCTTTCTTTTGTGTTCTTTGTCAACTCTTGCGTTTAAGTCAATTCGATTTGATACTTTCGCTTAGTGAAAAGAATAAAGAACTTGTAGTTTCTTTCCATATCAGATCTGAAATCCCACTTATGTTCTTATTTTTTCATTTCTTTTGTTCCACTCTATTTAATTTTTGTCTGGTTTGATGGTTTGATTTTATTTGGTGAGCATAAATACGAGTGTTAATTGAAAGTGCATGGAAGCGGCGATTATAGGCACTAATACAATGCTTTGACAAATGGAAAGAAAGAAGATTAGTTTATCAAGTATTGATATCATTCTCAGAATGAGTGTGGAAAAATCTTTTGGAGGAAAGAGTTAACGCTAAGGGTCAAGGCACGCCCCAATATACCAATTCAGGATTTGTACCATTGGAATCTCCATAATTCCATGTTCATCTAGGCAAGAGGACTCCTGGTGACACAAGGTGATATGACCATGGATAATCTATTGAATTGAGCCAATGTCAATCCGTTTTGAGGATCTATCAAGAACAAGATAAAGGATATGCAAGTAAAAACTCATTACAATCTATTGAAGAAACCCTTAGCTATCAATGAACAATCAACAAAGTTGCAACGTTCAGAATAATAAGTATTTGCCCAAGAACTTAGAAAGAGAACACTCTCAAGCATCAAATCATAATCAAAGTTAAAGTTTTATAAGATGATAACTCTTAAGTATTTATAGTGAATCCTTAGGGTTTAAACAAACTAATGAGTGTTGTCTCAAATGTAAGGGGCGGTCCACACTTAGAAATAATCTAATAAACATAATTAGAGGCCCAAACTAAACAAGTAATGAAAAAAGCCCCAAAAAATAGAGTTTTAAAGTAATAAAACACTCAAGGGCCAAAATATATAGGAAGTTAAATAAGGAGTAGTTTCGGTGCAAAGGGAAAATTAATAAGGAGTCAAGTTTCTTGAAGCCCGTTCTCATGAATTTGATTCATCAAGACATAGTTTAGCTCATTGGGCTTGTTTGAGGCTTGTTCTTCCATAATATGAGTTGTCACCAAGCCTTGAGCAAATAAGGCCATTGCATCTTTAAGCTTCTTAGCTCCTACTCTTGCAATTGGACTATTCCCCATATATAGAGGATCTTGCTGAGATGGATTTGTATGAGCATTAGGATTTCCATTATTCCTTCCTTCCTCAAGTGAATTCATTCTCGAATTAGCATCTTTAAAATTAAAAGAAGATAAATTAGAAACATTAAAATTGCACTAACATTATACTCATTTGGATGGTCAAGTTTGTAAGCATTATTGCTAATCCTAGGAACCACTTCTCTTACTTACAACTTAGAACGCCTTTGAAGAGGAAACTTGTCCTTGTGTATATACAACACACCCTATTACCAGGTTGAAACACAACTTGTTTTCGACCTTTGTTGTGATGACGCGTAGCTTGCTCATTTCTCTTCTGAATTTGCTGCCTTACCTGTCATGAACTTGTCTAATATATTTGGCCTTCTTGAAACCATCCAAGTTAGCACGCTCTTGTAATGGCAAAAGTAATAAATCCAAAGAAGTTAGTGGATTAAAACCATAAACAACTTCAAAAGGGCTACAATGAGTAGATGAATGCACACTCCTATTATATCCAAACTCTATATGAGGTAAGCAATCTTCCCAAGGTTTGATATTCTTTTTTATACTAGCACGCAATAATTGTCCCAAGGCCCTATTAACCACTTCAGTTTGACATCCGTTTAAGGGTGAGAAGTAGTAGAAAATAACAGTTTAATACCTAACTTAGTCCACAACGTCTTTTAAAAATAGGACAAAAATTTTGCATCCCTATCAGTAATAATAGTCTTAGGCATGCCATGAAAACATACTACTTCTCTAAGGAATAAATCAGCAACATATGATTCATCATCGGCTTTATGACATGCAATAAAGTGTGCCAGTTTACTAAATCTATCAACCACCACATAAATACTATCATTGCCATGCCTAGACCTTGGCAATCCTAAGATAAAATCTATATAAACATCAATCCAAGGTGAAATAGAAATAGGCAATGGCATATACAATCCATGGGGCTTGCTTTTAGACTTAGCACGTAAACAAACAACACAGTTGGCACAATATTTCTCAACCCATCAACATGCATTTTCAGCCAATAAAAGTGCTCATGCAATATATCTAAAGTCTTAGCAACACCAAAATGCCCAATCAATCCTCCCTCATGCGATTCTTTTAAAAATAATCTACGCATAGAACAATTAGACACACATAATCGATTATCCTTCAACAAGTAGCCATCATGTCTATAGTATTTATCAAAAGCTCCATGCTCACATGCATCATATACACTTCCAAAATCAGGATCATTAAAATAATGTTCTTTAAGCAATTCAAATCCAATTAATTTAGAGTGAAGTGTGTTAATCAAGGCATGCCTCCTAAAGAGTGCATCAGCCACCACATTATCCTTACCTGGTTGGATATTCAGGAGTCAAAAACCAGTTAATGTGAAGATTTTTTTGAATATCATAAAAGGAAAAGTCTCTATAACTGAACTCCAAGTTCCTTGCCTTTTGTTCAATTTATTTTGACCCTACAAATGCTTTAAGCTCTCATGATTAGTATGAATTACGAACTCCTTAGGAAATAAATAATATTGCCATGTCTGCAACGCCCGCACCATTGCAAACTTCTTCTTATTATAGGTGGGATAGTATAAGCTTGCACCACTAAGCTTTTCACTAAAATAGGCAATTGGCGTACCCTCTTGCATCAATACAGCTCTAATTATAACACTAGATACATCATATTCAATAGCAAAAGTAGAATCAGAATTAGGCAAAGCAAGTAAAGGAGCATTAATCAATTTATCTTTCAAAACCTGTAATGCTCTATCTTGTGCCTCTCCCCATTTAAAACCTACATGTTTCTTAATAACCTCAATTAAAGGGGCGACAAGGGTAGAAATTGCCTATAGAAGCTAGCTAGGCCATGAAAAGATCTCACCTCACTCACACTATTAGGTGTGGGCTAAAAAGCATTAGCCTCTAGATTTTCTTTATCTACCTCTATCTCAGCACTAACCGCAAATCCAAGAAAAACTACCTTAGGAGTGAAAGAGTTACACTTGCCAAGATTACTATAAAGCTTTTCTCTTTGCAAGGCGTCAAATAAAGTCCTAAGATGCTCTAAATGCTCATGCATGGAATTGCTATAGACTAATATGTCATCAAAATACGCGACAATAAACTTGCCGATAAAAGGATGCAAAACATGGTTCATAAGTCTCATAAAGATACTAAGGGCATTAGTTAGCACAAAAGGCATCACTAGCCTCTCATACAAACCAAACTTAGTGTAACACCCCCATTACATGCTAACCAATAGACATTAGCCAGAAAGCATACAAGCGTCGTAGACTATATACTACATGTAGATAGGTCAATATGCAGATTGTTAAGAATCAAGACACAAGGTTATTAACATATAAACAAATGATTATACTTAAACATCATTTAACAAGTATTCAAAACATCTTCTTATGCCTTACAAGGCACACTTCTATATACATCACATAACTGCATGCAAAATGCATCAGGAGGAGACTGCACAAAACTGGCCCAACCTGACAGAACTGCTAAAAGCTAGACTTCGGATACAACCAACGGATGCACTAATATTTACAAACCTGAAAAGAAAAATTTTGGAGAGGGGTGAGCTTCCAGCTCAATAAATAAATAATCAACATAATCTATATCACATACACTTAATACAATTTCCACCTAATTATATAACTTACCATGATTCATAGTTTAGGTATAAATTCATACCATTCTACTCAATTCAGTACAACCATCACAGAAGAAATACAATTCAACAATTATAGTTAGTTCTCACGGCTTGTGGATCCCCTTTAATGTGCTGCTCCGCCTCATCCTCACCCATCGCACATGTAAGCTGCTCTACCTCATCCTCACATAATACACTTTTATAGCCTCTCTAGGCTTTAGCCTCCCAAGGCTTTATATATATATATATTTTTTTTCACAGGGGAATCCACCATTCACATGCACATATGCACTTAACATCACAATTCAATCATTTCACTTATATCATATTCAAGCAATAACAATTGTTCCACTCAACACCAATCATTTCCATCTCATTCATTCAAACACAACACAATATTGAGCAAACACAACCATTCGTAGAACATTTGATTAAATATATGAATATAGCAAATATTAACTATTTACTTACTCAAAATACACTTATTCCTTCAGCATATAAGAACCTCCATTCTCTACAACTTCCTTTCCAGTTCTTTGAGTACCTGTTAACACATTCATCAATTCATATTTCATGCATATTCCAAATATTCATGTAAATGCTAGTTCTAATGCATTACAAGATCATCCCCTTCGTAATTCATATGTCTAACTCTTCGTCTAAGACTCTCAATTACTATTTTAATATCATATAAACATTTTTCATCTAGTTATATACCAATTAAACTCAAATTAACATCAAATAAATTGCATAAAACTAATCTCCAATATCTCTGTTTTCTAGACAGAATTTAGTACCAAAGTATATTTATTGCTGGGAAAAATTGGCTCAATAAAAAAATATCGTATTAAATAGACATATACGCTTATGCGTTTAGTTTCATCTTCAAGAAGAATTACTCAATTCCGACTTCTATAGATTTAATTATTCTCAAATTACTGAGCAAGGGTCATACAGCTAGTTGTACCCGAGCTGCAATTTTTTTGCTCAATTTAAGCAACCAAAACGGCAAAAATAGCGAAATCACAAAACTACAAAGTTATAGAGGACTCTTCAAAATTTCCATAGAAACCAATTAAGCTTAATTTGGACTTATATAACCCATGTTATGCCCAAAATACAGAATATCAAGGTTGCTGGAATTTTGACAGTTTTCTATCTTGACATACTTAAACTTAAATCAAGCTTAATCTCTATGCAATCATTCAATACTCTACTAATTCATGATAATAAAACCTTTAATTAATCAATGAAAGCATCAATTGAAGTTTTTCCAATTTGTAATCAAGAACCCTAATGACAAATTAATAATACTCAAGTAACAACTCACCAATTTCAGCTTTTGGGTTGCTAGTATGCTTAAATCCTTTAGCTTTAGCTTGGCTCTTTCAATAGTTGGTAAAATCCTATCTTAATCTTAAGTTTTTCTAGGTATTCCACTCCTCTCTCTTGTTCCAAATTTTGAGTTTTTGGCCATGTACGAATTTTAGAGAAATGAAGAGGTAAAATGAGCTTGCTCATGGTTCCAATTTCCAAGATTCATCTCTCAATGCCACCACCTACTTAACTAGTTTTATCATCCTAAATTAATTCTTACTAACCATATATAGGTACTAACTTTTAATTGTATCTTTTAAATCCAATCTATTTACCCAACCTTCAGCTATTGGTTCAATTAAGTCTTAAGGCTTAATACACATAACCCAAATACTTAATCAACTTATCTAAATTAATAATCTAATATCATGCTTCTTATTCTCTATTTATAATTAATATATATCTGTTCCCATAAAATAAAAATATTATTAATATACCATCATATGCCCAATGATTAAATGTAAATGCACATAACATGTATGATGAGAAAATGCAGCCGTTACAACTGTCCCTTCCTTAAGAAATTTCGTCCTCGAAATTTTAACAACTCACCAACATTACATTGGAATAGATGCATATACTTCTGTCTCATATGCTCTTCCACTTCCCAAGTTGCTTCTCTTGGTGAATGATGACTCCACTTAATTTTGACCATAGGAATGTCTTTATTTCTCAATTTCTTAACCCTTTGATCAAGAATTTCTGTCGGTTCTTCCACATATGTCAACTTTTCTGTGATTTCTATCTCTGGCTCTAGAATGATATGAGTAGGATCTGATCTATATCGCCTGAACATAGAAACGTGAAAAACATCATGAATAGAAGATAACTCTATAGGTAATGCTAACCTATAAGCTAATGGTCCAACTCTTTCAATAATTTCATAAGGTCCTACATACCTCGGACTCAATTTCCCTTGTTTACCAAACCTTATTATTCCTTTCCATGGTGATACCCGCAAGAAAACTTTATCACCCACAATATATTCCATTTCCCTTCAATGCAAATCAGCATAACTCTTTTGTTTGTCTTGTGCTACTTTCAAATTCTTTTTAACTATCTATATTTTATCCATTGTTTCTTGTACCAATTCTGGACCTTCAAGCTGTCTTAAACCTTCAACATCCCAGCATACTGGACTTCTACATTTCCTCCCATACAAAGCTTCATATGGAGCCATACCGATACTAGAATGAAAACTGTTGTTATACACAAATTCCATCTGTGGTATGTAATCATCCCAGTTACCCTTGAACTCAAGTGTGCAAGCCCTCATCATATTTTCTAATGTCTGAATAGTTCTTTCTGATTGCCCATCTGTTTGAGGATGAAAAGCTGTACTGAAATGAAGCTTAGTACCATATGCTTTCTACAAACTCTCCTAGAAACGAGAAGTAAATCTGGGATCCCTATCTGATACAATAGATATAGGCACACCATGCAATCTAACAATCTCAGAAATATACAATTCAGCAAGTTTATCAAGTGAATCTGTTTGCTTCACAGGTAAGAAATGAGCACATTTAGTAAGTCGATCGACAATTACCCAAATAGCATCATGCTTGTTAAATGTATGCGGCAATCCCATAACAAAATCCATAGTAATCTTATCCCACTTCCACACAGGTATAGATAAAGAATGAAGTTTACCTGCAGGTGCCTGGTGCTCTCCTTTCACTTGCTGACATGTCAAACACTTACTCACAAATTCTGCCACATCCTTCTTCATTGTCGGCCACCAATAATAAGGCTTCAAATTTTTGTACATTTTGGTACTTCCAGGATGCATTGTTTTGTCCATGATTTCTTTTCTCAGATCCCCTACATCAGGTACACATATACAATTTCTATTTAATAACACACCATCATCTTTCAACACAAATTGTGTATTCTTTCCTTCTTGTACTCTACCCTTCATCCTTTGCAAATAAGAATCTTCACACTGTGCATCTTTAATTTTATCTCCAATTAAAGGCTTTACTTGTAATGTGGCTAATAGATCATCGTTATAAACATAAAACTTCACATCCATAGCTCTAAGCGCAACTAAATATTCCACATTGTAATAAATCACACTTGAAAAATTTTCCACTGACTTCCTACTTAAAGCATCAGCAACAACATTTGCTTTTCCAGGATGATAATCATAGTGTAATCATAATCCTTCAGAAGCTCAATACATCTTCGTTGTCTCAGATTCAACTCTTTCTGCGTAGGGATATATTTCAAACTCTTATGATCAGTAAATATCTAAAATGTCTCCCCATATAAATAATGTCGCCATATCTTCAATGCATGTACAATAGCTGTTAATTGAAGATCATGCATAGGATAATTCAACTCATGAGGTCGCAATTGTCTTGAAGCATAAGCTATAACCTTCCCATGCTGCATTAAGACACATCCAAGTCCTTGCCTAGAAGCATCAGTATATATAACATAACCTCCATTTTCATATGGCAATGCGAGTATCGGTGTAATAGTAAGCCTTTTCTTCAACTCTTGAAAATTTTGATCACACAACTCAGTCCACTGGAATGGCACATTCTTCTTTAACAAAGCTGTGAGAGGCTTAGCAATAACTGAAAAATCTTTTACAAATCTTCTATAATAGCCAGCTAACCCAAGAAAACTTCAAACTTTAAAAACATTTCTAGGCGATTCCCATTCAATAATTGCTTTAATCTTTGATGAATCTGGTTGCACTCCATGTTTAGAAATAATATGCCCTAAGAATGCAATTTCCTCCATCCAAAACTCGCATTTGTTGAATTTTGCATACAATTGTTTTTCCCTCAAAATCTGTAAAAAAATTCTCAAGTGTTGTTCATGCTCTTCTAGGCTTCTAGAGTAAATCAAAATATCATCAATGAACACAATAACAAAATGATCTAAATATGGTTGGAAAGTCTTGTTCATGAGTGACATAAAAGCAGCAGGAGCATTTGTTAACCCAAATGGCATCACAATAAATTCATAATGTCCATACCTTGTTCTGAATGCTGTCTTGGCAATAGATTTCTCTTCAACCCGGAGTTGCCAATAACCTGATCTTAAATCAATTTTAGAGAACACAGTTGCACCTTTGAACTGATCAAGCAAATCATCAATTCTCGGCGATGGATATTTATTCTTCACTGTAATCCTATTCAATTGCCTATAATCAATACATAATCGCATACTACCATCCTTTTTCTTCACAAACAGAACTGGTGCTCCCCAATGTTACTTGGCGTGATGAAACCTTTACCAAGTAACTCTTCTAATTGCTTCTTTAATTCTTTCAATTCCAATGGAGCCATTCTGTATGGTGCAATGGAAATAGGTGTCGTGCCAGGGATGATGTCAATCTCAAAATCAACCTCTCGATTTGGTGGCAAACCAGGCAAATCATCTAAGAATACGTTAGGAAATTCTCTTACCACTGGAATGTCTAATACCCCTGGTTTGACCTTAGTAGTATCTACAAAACTAATTAGATATGCTTCACATCCATTTTTAACTAACTGACATGCAGTCACTGCTGAAATCAAACAATTAGGAATTGTCTTCCTTTCACCCACCATTATTATTTTCATTTCTCCTTGTATTTCCATAGCCACTTCCTTCGTTTTACAATCAACAATAGCATGATTTCTTGAGAACCAATCCATCCCCAAAATAACATCAAACTCTCTAAGATTAATAACAACCAAATCTGCATGTACTTTGACACTATCTACTACTACAGGACATGATCTCACTATCGTATTTATTGTGATAATACCCCCAGCAAGCATAGATACATATATATCGTAACCTAATGCCTCTATATTAGCATGAACATGCAATGCAAAATCATGTGATATGAATGAACATGTGGATCCAGGATCAATAAGAACATGTGCATCAGAATCATGAATAGAAAGTATACCAGTAACAATTTCAGGTGCTACAAATGCTTCATTTCTAGTAGTAGCAAATACTCTAGCTTGTGCTTGTGGTTGACCAATCTTTTCTGATGATGTTGTTGAAATAGGTAAACCTCCTCTGCCACCTCTTCCTCTGCTCTGCCTGAACCAACTGGAATATTTTCACCAACACTACTCTGACCCATTGTGTAAGATTCTCTAGCATTATTTCTTCTCATAGGACAATCTCTAGAATAATGTCCTGGCCTACTACTACAAGTGAAACATACTATAAGTCCCTAACATTCTCCAGTATGTCTCTTATTGCACGTAGGACAAACAGGAGCAAACCCTCTACTGGCCGAAACTTGTCCTCCCTCAAGTCTGGATGAATTGTATCGACCTCTGCTATAAGGTACTGTGGAGGATCTACTAGACTGACCACCAAACCCTCGTCCACGATAACTACTCCTTTGTGAATTAAAGCCTCTGAACGAAGAAATACTAGTCTAACTTGGAGGATTACTATAAGTACCAATGATCTTCTTCTTTTTAGCTTCCATAGTATTCCTTTCAAATGATGTTTCTTCAGCTCTCAAAGCAGCTTCAATTGAGGCATTGTAATTCTGAGGTTTCACTGCCATTTTCTCACGAATGTCAAGCCTCAAACCCATCTCAAATTTCTTCCTTTTCAGTTCTTCAGTGGCTATTTCTTCTGGTGCATACTTAGATAATCTCACAAATTGAACTTCATACTCGCAACCGACATATCATTCGCTTCAATCAAGAAATTCAAGCTTCTTTCTGTCTCTATAAATTTCTAGAGTATACTTCTCAGCAAATTCTCTCAAGAAATCATTCCAAGTCAAAGTCATTGGTCGATCTTTGCTTCTTAAAACTGTTTCCCACCAATCAAGTGCATCTTTTTCTATTAAAGACACTGCATATAGAAGCCTTTGTTCTGATGTGCAATTAAATCTATCCAACACCCTTTCCGTATTTCGTAACCATTCCTCAGCCTCAGCAGGATCAGTAGTACCCTGAAAAACATTAGCACCTTGTTTCCTAACCCTTTCATAATTTTTGTCTATCACAACCTCTTGTTGTTGAGTCTGAGGCACCGGTGCTTGTTGTCGAGCTACCCGTTGCATTAGAAAATCCATAAACTGTTCCATAACATTTTGTACATTCGATTGTGCAGCATTTTCAGAATGTAGCTCATGCTCATCATGTTGATCATGTTCATATGCATTTTCATGACCATGCACAGACTTTAATGACTTATCTGGGCCAGTTGCGTGTTCTCCTTGTCTCTCCAACTATATATATGAAATGCAAATACTCAGTCAAGTTCAAAGAACATATGTCATATGCTTAATGATGTGCAATATAAATCTACTCCCAATGAATCTAATCCCTGCTTTGATACCACTAAATGTAACACCCCCATTACATGCTAACCAATAGACATTAGCCAGAAAGCATACAAGCGCCGTAGAGTATATACTACATGTAGATAGGTTAATATGCAGATTGTTAAGAATCAAGACACAAGGTTATTAACATATAAACATATGATTATACTTAAACATCATTTAACAAGTATTCAAAACATCTTCTTATGCCTTACAAGGCACACTTCTATATACATCACATAACTGCATACAAAATGCATCAGGAGGAGACTCCACAAAACTTGCCCAACATGACAGAACTGCTAAAAGCTAGACTTCGGATACAACCAACGGATGCACTACTATTTACAAACCTGAAAAGAAAAATTTTGGAGAGGGGTGAGCCTCCAGCTCAGTAAATAAATAATCAACATAATCAATATCACATACACTTAATACAATTTCCACCCAATCACATAACTTACCATGATTCATAGTTTAGGTATAAATTCATACCATTCTACTCAATTCAGTATAACCATCATAGAAGAAATACAATTCAACAATTATGGTTAGTTCTCACGGCTTGTGGATCCCCTTTAATGTGATGCTCCACCTCATCCTCACCCATCGCACATGTAAGATGCTCCGCCTCATCCTCACATAATACCCTTTTATAGCCTCTCTAGGCTTTAGCCTCCCAAGGCTTTATATATATATTTTTTTTCACAGGGGAATCCACCATTCACATGCACATATGCACTTAACATAACAATTCAATCATTTCTCTTATATCATATTCAAGCAATAACAATTGTTCCGCTCAACACCAATCATTTCCATCTCATTCATTCAAACACAACACAATATTAAGCAAACACAACCATTCGTAGAACATTTGATTAAATATATGGATATAGCAAATATTAACTATTTACTTACTCAAAATACACTTATTCCTTCAGCATATAAGAACCTCCTTTCTCCACAACTTCCTTTCCAGGCCTTTGAGTACCTGTTAACACATTCATCAATTCACATTTCATGCATATTCCAAATATTCATGTAAATGCTAGTTCTAATGCATTACAAGATCATCCCCTTCGTAATTCATAGGTCTAACTCTTCCTCTAAGACTCTCAATTACTATTTTAATATCATATAAACATTTTTCATCTAGTTATATACCAATTAAACTCAAATTAACATCAAATAAATTGCATAAAACTAATCTCCAATATCTCTGTTTTCTAGACAGAATTTAGTACCAAAGTATATTTATTGCTGGGAAAAATTGGCTCAATAAAAAAATATCGTATTAAATAGACATATACGCTTGTGCGTCTAGTTTCATCTTCAAGAAGAATTACTCAATTCCGACTTCTATAGATTTAATTATTCTCAAATTACTGAGCAAGGGTCATACAGCTAGTTGTACCCGAGCAGCAATATTGTTGCTCAATTTAAGCAACCAAAACGGCAAAAATAGCGAAATCACAAAACTACAAAGTTATAGAGGACTCTTCACAATTTCCATAGAAACCAATTAAGCTTAATTTGGACTTATATAACCCATGTTATGCCCAAAATACAGAACATCAAGGTTGCTGGAATTTTGACAGTTTTCTATCTTGACATACTTAAACTTAAATCAAGCTTAATCTCTATGCAATCATTCAATACTCTACTAATTCATGATAATAAAACCTTTAATTAATCAATGAAAGCATCAATTGAAGTTTTTCCAATTTGTAATCAAGAACCCTAATGACAAATTAATAATACTCAAGTAACAACTCACCAATTTCAGCTTTTGGGTTGCTAATATGCTTAAATCCTTTAGCTTTAGCTTGGCTCCTTCAATAGTTGGTAAAATCCTATCTTAATCTTAAGTTTTTCTAGGTATTCCACTCCTCTCTCTTGTTCCAAATTTTGAGTTTTTGGCCATGTACGAATTTTAGAGAAATGAAGAGGTAAAATGAGCTTGCTCATGGTTCCAATTTCCAAGATTCATCTCTCAATGCCACCACCTACTTAACTAGTTTTATCATCCTAAATTAATTCTTACTAACCATATATAGGTACTAACTTTTAATTGTATCTTTTAAGTCCAATCTATTTACCCAACCTTCAGCTATTGGTTCAATTAAGTCTTAAGGCTTAATACACATAACCCAAATACTTAATCAACTTATCTAAATTAATAATCTAATATCATGCTTCTTATTCTCTACTTATAATTAATATATATCTGTTCCCATAAAATAAAAATATTATTAATATACCATCATATACCCAATGATTAAATGTAAATGCAGATAACATGTATGATGAGAAAATGCAGGCGTTACACTTAGTCTTAAAGGCAGTTTTCCATCTATCCCCTAATTTCATGTGTATTTGACGATATCCAGACTTGAGATCAATTTTAAAGAAGATTTTAGCACCATGTAATTCTTCCAACATATCATCCAATGTAGGAATTGGATGATGACAATTTATAGTAATCTTATTCATGGCGCAACAATTAACATTTATCCTCCAAGATCTATATTTCTTGGGCACCAAAAGAATAATTACAACACATGGGCTCGTACTCTCTCTAATTAAACCTTTGGAAAGCAACTCTTCCACTTACTATTGCAATTGCTTTGTTTCTTCTGGGTTGCTTGGATATGCAGGGCGATTAGGTATTTGTGCACCAGGTATGAAATTGATACAACGCTCAATTCCTCTAATGGGCAGTAATCATGTGGAATCTCCTCTAGAAACACATAATCAAAAATCCTATAAAAGAGTTTTAATGCTTTGAGGCAGATCCTCAAGCTTAGAGTTATAAAAAGATAACATGTTACTTTTAAAAATAAGCATAAGCATCCTTTGCTTAGCCAAGTAGGCTTTTCGTACATCACCCTCTTTGACATAGAAATTGCCTTTTAACTCACTTTGTTCACTATACTCTCATTTTTCTTGCGACTTACTTTTTATCACTGGATAAACACTTAAACTCTACTTTTTCCTGTCTTTTTGCACACCTCTCATTATTTTTCTTACAACACTCCTTTTGCTCGTGCACCTCTTCGTTTTCATGTGCATTCTCACACCACTATAATTGAATTTTGGTCTTTATAGACCTGTTTAGGAGTTAAAGGTATAAGAATAATACGTTTGTTCTAAAAAGTAAGAGTATGGCAATTAGTAAAACCATCATGAACAACCTTTTTATCCAACTGCCAAGGACGTTATAACGAGATATGACTAGCTTGCATAGGAATCACATCATGTAAAACTTGATCTTTATAACATCCTATAGAGAAATAAATTAATGCTTGTCTAGTGACCCTAATATCACCACAATTATTCAACCAACGCAATCTATAAGACTTAGGATGTTTAGTTGTTTTCAAACAAAGTTTATCAACTAAACTAGCATTAACAACATTAGTACAACTTCCACTATCTACAATCATACTATACAATTTATTTGCAATTGTACATCTAGTATGGAATATATTCTCCCGTTATACTTCTTCCACTTTGGCTTGTACATTCAAAGCACACATAGTCACATAAGAAAAGAGTTTACTATTAAGAGCATATTCGACATCCTCTTCTTCTTGTGTGTGATCATCTAAGATCGGCTCATCATCACTATCATCACCTTCACTTATCACATCATCGTTGTCCATGATTATCATAATTCTTTGATTAGGACATTCAGCTTGGTTGTGTCCATATCCTTTCCACTTAAACCATTATATCTTCGATTATGAACCACTTGCTTTCCCTTTACCTTTATCATCCATGGACTTGTCATTGTCTCTTTGTAGATTCATTCACAAACTTAGTTCCTTGTACAAGTTTTTGAAGTTTGTGGTACAATTCCATATAGTAGTGTGAAGAAACAAACTGTCTACATGATTCTCTTCATCTCTCCGTATGTTGAGATTGGATCCTCATCATTGCACCTTTGAGCTGTAACTAATTGATCCCACCCCGTACTAGCGTAATCAGTAAACTCAATAGAAGCAAGTTTTACCTTTCTTTCTTATGTGGAGTTATGGCATTCAAACACACGTTCGACCTTTTTCTCCCATTCCAAATGGACTTATGGATCTCCTTTTCCTTGAAAAGTTTTGGTTGGAGACGCCATCGTCCTCGTCATCATCATCATTCCAATTCTGCCTCCTAGGTAGAGGTGGAGTTGGTGTTCGGTTTGGTTTCTCATCCCTTTCAATTCTTAACTCATCCAAGTTTTCCCTTATTTCAAAATCAGTTCTCCCTTATTTAGGAAAAGATTTTCGGCCAAATCAAGGAGATATTTTTTCATATCCTTTGATTAGGAAACTTGCTGAATTTTTCCTCTTTTGTGATAAGTCTCCTAAACTGTATTCCTTTGATTAGAGACTTCCAATATTTCGGCTCCTTCACCTCCAAGCTTGAATTTTTGAACTTAAATCGAGTTCTACTCAAAATGAACAGTTTTTCTTTTATTTCTATGGCACGAATTTTTCACTCTTTTTTTAGCTAATTGCGGAAATAAAAGAACTAACTAAACAACTACAATCTTGAACTTGAGCCTAAGCTATGATACCAAAACTGATATGACCCTAGACAATCTGTTGAATAGAACCAGTATCAATCCGTTTTGAGGATCTATCAAGAACAAGATAAAGGATATGCAACTAAGAACTCACAACATTCTATTGAAGGAACCCTTAGCTATCAATGAACAATCAACAGAGTTGCAATTTTCAAAACAATAAGTCCTCGTAAGAACTTAGAAGGAGAACATTCTCAAGCATCAAATTATAAACAAAGTTAAAATTCTTACAAGATGATAACCCTTAAGCAATTATAATGAATATTTATGGTTTAGACAAACTAATGAGTGTTATGCCAAATGCAAGGGGCGACCCACACTTAGAATTAATCTAATACACAACTAAAGGCCCAGAAAAAAACAAGTAATGAAAAAGGCCCGAAGAAATAGAGTTTTAAAGTAATAAAACATTGAAGGGCCAAAATACATGAGAAGTTAAATAAGGAGTAGTTTCGATCTAAGGAGAAATTAATAAGGAGTTCAAGCTTCTTGAAGCCCATTCTCATTAACTTGAATCATCAAGACACAATCTGGGTCATTGGGCTTATTTGAGGCTTGTTCTTCCACAATATGAGTTATCATCAAGGCTTAAGCAAATAAGGCCTTGCAACCTTAATATTCTTCACTTTTACTCTTCTGATTGGACCACTCCCTGTAGATAGAGGATCTTGCTCGGATGGGTTTGTAGGAGCACTAGGATTTCCATCACAAGAATTGGCATAAGGAATCATGGGAATGCAATTGATAAGCTTGACCAGTTGCATTGGAGCATGACTTGATAATTTGGCAGGATAAGATACAAATCCACACATGTTGGGGAGAAATCATGTTGCAGTCGATTAATCCAAGCAGGAATGCATAATACAAATGGGAATGCGGAATACGTAAATCCACGCACGCAAGATAGAAATCATAATGTTATCAATGAATCCAACTGTAATACAATCAGGAATGTGACCTTTTGATCTTTAGGATGCACATTATTAAGTAAGGAGTGTTATTAGGTAGGCCCGCATGAATTTCCCCTTGTTTTCGTTAAGCTAGTTCATAAATTTTAGGATCTCCATCATCCCTTATTCCTCAAGGCACGAGGACTCCTTATGACACAAGGATTACTATAAGGACTAGTTAAGAACTCTTATAGTCTTAAATTTGATGATCAAGTAGGACGAGATGTAAATCCACGCACGTAAGGGAGAAGTCATGTTCTTTTCAATAAATCCAAGCGTAATACAAATGGGAATGCAGGCCTTTTGTTGTTTGGGATGCATATAATGAAGTGATTTGGGTCGGAATGTTGTTAGGTAGGCCCACGCGAACTTCCCCTTTTTTTTTGTTAAGCTCGCTCATAAAATTTAGGACTACAAAAGTTGTTGACCAGTCAACTCCTCTCTCATTATTGACTTGACTTTAGTTTATTCATCTTTTTATATTTATTTATTCATGTTTAGCTTATAGTTTCTTCTTCTTATGGAATGAGGACTTTAGAACTATAAAAATGCATTAAGCCAAATACTTGAGGCTAATGAGCATATTATTTCAATCTTCTATCTTACGGGAAATTAAGTTATGGGTTCTTTCAAGAACTTTATGGACTCATTAATACTCGGGCTAGCAAACATAGACTCACTGCTCACGTCCTTCCTTTCTTTTGTGTTATATATCTTACGTTGTGTTAAAATCAATTCAATTTGAAACTTATTCTTAGCCGTATCAAAGAGAAGAAAGAACATGTGATTTATTTCCTTACCAGATCTGAAGTCAAAACTATGTCCTCATTTTGTTCGCTCATCTTGTGCCTTTCTTTTTAATCTTTGTCTAGTATGATGGTTTGGTTTTATTTGGGGAGCACAAATATAAATGTTGAGTGAAAACACGTTGAAGCGTCAATCATAAGCACCGATCTAAATGCATGTACAAATGCGAAGAAAGAAAATTAGTTGATCGAGTATTCATATCATTCTCCAAATGATTGCAGACGAGTCTTATAGAGGAAAGAGGGAATGATAAGAATCGAGGCACGCCCATATATTCTTATTCATGATTTGCACTATTGGGATCTCCACTAAGGATGAGGACTCCTAATGACACAAGAATTGGCGTAAGGGATCATGGGAGTGCAATTGACAAGGTTCACCTGTGGCATTAGGTCTTTGCTTGATGGTCAAGTAGGATGAGACATAAATCCATGTTCGTAAAGGAGAAATTATATTATTTTCGAATTGATTTAAACATGGCCGTAGACAAAGAACATAAGTAAAAGGAAGGACGTGAGGGATAAGTCTATGCTCGCAAGTCCGAGTGTTGATAAATCCATAAATTTCTTGAAAGAACACATAACTTGATTTCCTGCAAGGTAGAAAACTGAAATATTATCCTCATTAGCCTCAAGTATTCGGTTGCATGCGGTTTTTATAGTGCGAAAGCCCCATTCAATAAGAAGAAGATACTAGAAGCTAGATATGAAGAATTAATCAAATAAATATTAATAAACTAAAGTCAAATCAATAAACTAAAAGCTAAATATTAATAAACTCACAGTCCTAAATTTTATGACCCAGCTTAATAAAAATAAGGGTAAATTCGGGTGGGCCTACCTAAAAACACTCCTACCCAAATTACTTTATTATATGCATTTCAAACATCAAAGCACTCGAATTTTGGCTTGTATCACGTTTGAATTAATTGAAAACAACTTGATTTCTCCCTTACGCGCATGGATTTACGTTTCTCCTACTTGATCTTCAAGCTAAGCCCTAGTGCCACTGGTCAAGCTTGTTAATTGCATCCCATGATTCCTTATGCCCAACCTTACATCATCATGATTCCTTGTGCTTAAAGGAATAAGGAAGGATAGAGATCTTAACGGTGTAATATTTGGGCATGCCTGGATTCTCGGCATTCCTTCTTCCATCTAAAAGATTTCTTTGCAATCATTCGAAGAATGATATCAATACATGATCAACTAATTTTCTTTCTTTACAGTCGTTGAAGTATTGGACTAGTGCCTATGATTTCCTTTTCCATGCACATTCACACAACACTCGTGTTTATGGTCCCCATATAAAACTAAACCAACATACTAGATAGAGATTATAAAAAGAGACACAAAAGAAACAAACAAAATGAGAATATAGGCAGGATTTCATATCCGATAAGGAAAGAAATCACAAGTTCTTTATTCTCTTCCATACGGCTAAGCTAAGGATCAAATCGAATTGATTTAAACACAAGCGTAGACAGAGAACACAAGCACAAGGAATGACGTGAGGGATAAGTCTATGCTCACTAGCGCAAGTGTTGATAAATCCATAAATTTCTTGAAATAATACATAACATGATTTCCTACAAGGTGGAAAACTGAAATAATATGCTCATTAGTCTCAAGTATGCAGTTGCATGCAGTTTTTATAGTCTGAAAGGCCTCATTCCATAAGAAGAATAGACTATAAGCTAAATATGAATAAATAAATAAATAAAGATTAATAAACTAAAGTCAAATCAAGAACTAAAGAGGAGTTGACTGGGCAATAACTCTCGTAGTCCTAAATTTTATAAGCTAGCTTAACAAAAATAAGGATAAATTCGGGTAGCCCTACCTAAAAACACTTCGACCCAAATTACTTCATTATATGCATTTCAAACATCAAAGTGCTTGAATTCGGCTTGTACTACACTTGGATTTATTGAAAAAAACATGATTTCTCTCTTACTTGCTTGGATTATGTCTCTCCTGCTTGATCATCAAGCTAAGCCCCAATGCCACTAGTCAAGTTTGTTAATTGCGTTCCCATTATTCCTTATGCCCAACCTTGTGTCATCGGGATTCCTTGTGCCTAGTGGAAGAAGGAAGGATGGAGATCCTAATGGTGCAAATCCTGAGTCAAAATACTTGGGTGTGCCTCGATTCTCGGCGTTTTCTCCTTCCTTTAAAAGATTCCTCTTCGATCATTCGGAGAATGATATTAATGAGCCTTGAATTTGTATCCAAATCTTCAAGCCTTGATGTGTCCTTAGCCCAAATATCTTGAATAAGCCCATTGAGAGCTTCTTTTATCTTCTTAGCCTTGAGCCTTGTAGTTGGGTCTCCATGGATGTTAAATGGATCTTGAATCCTAGTTGGATTAGGATTCCCAATGTCACTTGAATTCTTGATGTCATTTCGACTCCTAATATCATTAGAGACTCCTTATTAGAGTAGAACTCCTAGTTACAGTATGACTCCTTATTAGAATAGGATTCGTTAAGCTAGTAGGATTTGTATCATTAGGGTTCCTTATTGGAGTAGGATTTCTTATGCTAGATCGCTTCTTATCAATGATGGAGATCCCAATGGTTCAAATCTTGAATTGGAATATTGGGGCGTGCGTCAATTCCAAATCTAGGTTTGCTAGTGTGCATCTTCATAAGTCTAGAAAGTTCTTATAAGAACGCATAACTTGATTTTCTGCAAGCTAGAAAACTAAAATAATATGCTCACTAGCCTCAAGTATTCGGTTGCATGTAGTTTTTATAATGCGAAAGCCTAATTCTATATGAAAAAGAAATAAAAAGCTAAATACGGACAGTGGACAGTAGTTGACTGGTCAATAGTTCTCGTTGTCCTAAATTTTGTGAGCCAGCTTAAAGAAAGCAGGAGAAATCTGCAAGGGCCTACCTAAAAATAACCCGAGCCAAATTACTTGTTTATATGCATCCCAGACATCAAAACGCTCGCATTCCCACTAGTATTACACTTGGATTAATCGAAACCCATATGATTTCTCACTATCGCGCATGGATTTACATCTTGTCTTGCTTGATCATTATGCTAAGTCCCAGATACTACCAGGGCTTGTTAATTGCATTCCCATGATTCCTTATGCTAATCCTCACATCATCAAGAATCCCTGTACTAGAGGTATAAGGAACAAGCCTCAATTCTCATTGTTCCCTTTTTCGTCTAAAAGTTTCATTTGCAGTCATTCGAAGAATGATATTAATACTCAATCAACTAATTTTGTTTCTCCGCATTAGTCCAAGTATTGAATCAGTGCCTATGATTACCGCTTCCAAGGGCTTTCTCTCAATAGTTGTGTTTATGCTACCCAAATAAAACCAAGCTATCATACAAGAGAAGAGGAGTTGACTGGTCAACAACTTTTATAGTCCCAAATTCTATGAGCTAGATTAACAAAAATAGGGGAGAATTTGTATGGTCATACCTAATAATACTCCGGTCCAAATTAAGTAATTATATGCATCCCAGAAATCAAAATGCATGCATTCCTGCTTGGATTAATCAAAAGAAACATGATTTCTATCTTACGTGCGTGGATTTGCATTTCGTTATGCTAGATCATCAAGTCACGCCATAATGCCACCGATCAAGCTTGTGAATTGTATTTATGCTCACAAAATAAAACCAAACCATCAAACTAGACAGAGATTAGATAGAGTGAAACAAAATGAGAACATATGTGGGATTTCAGATCTGATAAGGATAGAAATCACAAGTTCTTTATTTTTTTCCATATGGTTAAGCGAAAGGATCAAATTGAATTAACTTAAACACAAGGGTCGATAAAGAACACAAAAGAAAGGAAGGACGTAAGCAATAAGTCTATGTTCGCTAGAATGAGTCTTGATAAGTCCATAAAGTTCTTGAAAGAACCCATATCTTGATTTTCTGCAAGGTAGAGAACTCAAATATTATGTTCACTACCCTCAACTATTCGGCTGCATATGATTTTTGTAGTACGAGAGAGTAGTTGATTGGTCAACAACTCTTGTAGTCCCAAATTTTATGAGCCAGCCTAACACAAACAAGGGGAAAATTTGTTTAGGCCTACCTAATAATATTATGATCCAAATTTCTTCATTATATGTGGCCCAAACATAAAAATGCTCGCATTGTTGCTTGTATTATGCTTGGATTTCATGATTTCTCCCTTACGAGCATGGATTTACGTCTCGTCCTACTTGATCATCAAGATAAGCACAATGCCATGATCAAGCTTGTCAATTGAGATCCCATGATTCTTTACAACAATCCTTGTGTCATCAGAAGTCATTGTGCCTAGAGGAACAAGGAATGATGGAGATTCTAATGGTGCAAATCCTGAATATTTAGCGTGCCTCAATTCTAATTGTTCTCTCTTTCCTCTAGAAGATTTGTCCGCGATTATTCCGAGAATGATATCACTATACGATCAACTAATTTTATTTTTCTTCAGATTTATGTAAGATTGGATCGGTGCCTATGATTGCCAATTCCATGCTCTTTCTAGAAGCTACATATGAATAAATAAATAAAAAAAGATGAATAAACTAAAGTCAAATCAAGAACCGAAGAGGAATTGACTGGTCAACATCTCTCATTGTCCTAAATTTTATGACATAGTTTAACAAAAATAAGGGGAAATCTGTGAGGCCCTACCTAAGAACACTCCAACACAAGTTACTTCTTCATATGCGTTTGAAACATCAAAATGCTCGCATTTCCACTAGTATTACATTGGATTAATCGAAACCCACATGATTTCTCATTAGCGCGCTTGGATTTACATCTCGTCTTGCTTGATCATCAAGCTAAGCCGTAATAGCATCATTCCAACTTTTCAATTGTGTTCCAATGAGTCCTTATGTCAATCCTCATGTTATCAGGAGTCCACAAAACTAGAGGAACAAGGAATGATGGAGATCCCAATGGTGCAAATCTTGAATCATAATATTTAGGCGTGCCTCGACTCTCGATGTTTCCTCTTTCCTCCAAAAGATTCATCCGTGATCATTTGGAAAATGATATGAATACTTGATTAACTAATTTTCCTTCTTCGCACTTTTCTAAGCATTGGATTGGTGCTTATGATTGTCGCTTCCATGCACTTTCACTCAACACTCCTATTTATGCTCACCAAATAAAACCAAACCTTCATACAAGGCACAGATTAGAAAGAGACGAACAAAAGAAACGAACAAATAAGAATAGAGGTAGTATTTTTGATTCGATATGGAATAAGATTGCGAGTTCTTTATTCTCTTCCATGGTTAAGCGTAAGGATTGAATTGATTTAAACATAAGGGTAGACAAAGAGCATAAAAGAATGGAAGGACGTGATTAATAAGTTTAGGTTTGCTATTGTGGGTCTTTATAACTTTGTAAGGTTCTTGAAAGAACCCGCAACGTAATTCTCTGCAATGTAGAAAACTAAAATAATATGCTTACTAGGCTTAACTATTCGGTTGCATGCTGTTTTTATAGTGCGAAAGCCCTCATTCCATAAGAAGAAGAAAGTAGAAGCTAAATATAAGTAAATAAATAAAGAAAGATGAATAAAATAAATTCAAATTAAGAATCAGAGGGGAGTTGACAGGTCAACAACTCTCGTAGTTCCAGACTTTATAAGGCAATTTAACTAAAACAAGGAGAAATTTGCATTGGGTAACCTAATAACGCTCCAACCCAAAATACTTCATTAATTCAAAAAATTAGAATGCCTGCATTTCTACTTGTATTACCCTTGGATTTATTAAAAACAACATGATTTCGCCCTTACGTGTAATCCCCAATGCCAACAGTAAAACTCAGTTTGGTTTTTTAACGCAATGCCAACATGATTTCATTAAAACTCTCAGGAGATTGTTTTGACGCAATCAAAACGTTTTAAATCAAATGAGTATTTGGAAAAACCTATTTTTCAAAATGTTTTAACCATTGAGGAAGGATTCTGCACAGAAAGCCCCTCAAAATTGGTTTCAAAGATTTTCCCTCCAGGTTGGTTTTTTAAACCTTGGAATATTTCAAAGCCTCAGGCTTATTACCAGTCAATCCTTGAGGTTACTGGTTCAGCCAAATTCAAGCATTTCAAAAAAGACAAAGCCCATAAAGACCCTGCATATTCAACATGCACAATCCAAAGAATCCTTCACCCGTCTGACTGGGGTATGGATTTACACTCTCTTCGTTCCTTCCCTACTTCTCTAAAAAGAACCTACCCTTCAAATCTTAACACCTCTTTCTCCTATTGGGATTACCAGCAAGCCTGGTTCAATACCTTTCTTATCCAAAATGAAGGAAGAAGCCACTCCTGGCTATTCTACTTCGACACCAATATCCAAACCTCCAAAATCCCTTACTGGTTTAAACAGTGGTGGAATTACTACGGTAATGCCCCTGAGACTCTTATTCCCGAAGTCTTACCCTTGTTCAACCACTTCAAAGCAAATTACAAACCAAATTCCATGGAAAAGCGTTTTCCCAGCTTCTTCTTTCATTCAAATTTCTTTTACCACGAATGCGTGTATGGTACTTTCACTTCAACTGCTTCCGGATGGTGAGATTACACTTATCCGTCGATTCAAAGTAAAATGGTGGGACAAATTCAACCACCAAGACAAACTGTCCCTAAAAGTCGCTCAAAACTTCTTGACCAAACATAGCTTCTTGCCTCCTCCTAAAGAACAAACAACTTTCTTGGCATGTAAGTCTTTTCTCCTTCCAAAGCTTCACGCAGCCCCAAACCGAAGAAGATTTCCTACAACTTATAAAACAGTTTGTCCGAGAGGCTTCTTCTAAAGGCAAATCCAAAGCCTCATCATCATCCTCTTCCAAAGGTTAAAATCACTGCATTCGATTTGGATGATCCAAATGGGAGACGATTGTTATGGGATACTCAAAATCTCATAAATATTATCTCCTTCTTTAAAAGCCCATGGGTTAAAAACCAAAAATGGTAACCCAAGGTTTTTTGTGTTGGGCCAAAAAGCCCACACTAAAGCCCAGAAAAAGAAAAGAAAAGAAAAAGAAAAAAGAAAAAAAAAAGAAAAGAAAAGAAAAGAAAAGAAAAAAGACAAAAGACAAAAGAAAAAGAAAAGTCAAAAAAGCAAAAGATTCCTTCAAAGCATGGCCGACAACTTTCTCAAAAGGCGGTTGGCATTATCAAAAGACTCCAAAGCATGTGAAGCATCTCCACAAGACTCCAAAGACAAGTAGAATCATTTCTACTCCACTAAGCAAAGCATCCAAAGCCCGTGACAAGTATCCAAAGCTCCAAGACCTCTATATATAGAGGAGTCCTCCTTCTTCATCCCTCAGAATTTAGAACTTAGAACTTAGAAGAGAGAAGAAAGAAAGCTCTTCCTGAGTCTAATTCTCACAGAAGAGATTAGAGTAAAAAGAGTGAGTAAGAGAGAGAGAATCTTGTAACTCCTCCTGTAAGTCTATATTTTCTTCTGTTTCAAAGTCTTACAAAGTTGTATGTTTATTTAAAGCTTTCAAAGATTATTTATATGTTTATGTTCAAAGTCTGTTATTATTATTAATAAAGCAATTCAAAGTTTATCTTCTTTATCTATCTTCTTCTTTTTCTTTCCCCATCATCAAGCGTATGCTCTGTGCTTGCCTCGTAAGAGGATCCTACACATCAGAAACTTGCTGATTGTTTCTATTCAAATTTATTTTTCAGATCTATAAGTTTATAGGCTGGAAAACAGATTCTGCAAGAGCATTTAAAGCTCCCACAGGCTGTGAAAGCGTGAGTCTAGTTACCAACGCCACGAACTTAGATCTAAATCTTCACTGCTTATTATTTCCTTCTATTTCCTAGATCTTGTTATTAATTTGGTATCAGAGCCAATTGGGTTCCGGGCTTAGAAGCATATCTACATTATAAAGATTTTACATTCATTTTAGACTGCATCAGGTTTCCTATAGGCAAGTTCTGTTCATTTTATGCACAGTAGTAAGTCCCGACGGACAGGGCAGTAAAACTGAGAGCTGTGGTCCAGGCTTGTCTAGAAAGTTATTTTGGTTTAGGTTAAAATGAATTTAGAACCTTTCTTCTGTAGATCTTCTTCTTTCTCAAATTCTTCTGCCTCTGAATCATTGAGGTACAAAGGTCTAGTAAATAGTGAAGAAATCACTATTGAAGATTTTTCAAAGCATATTGACGATTGCGAAATACCCAAAGTCCAAAAGAAACAAATTTATGAGTTTTCAAAATTCTTTTGGGTATCATTCCAGTGAGCAGAAGTAAACTGGACAATACATTCTTTGGAATTTTGGACTTGCTTAAGAATCCCACCATATCCTAACTCTGATGCATCCGTTTCTACAATCTTAAATGCAGAAGGATCAGCTAGATGCAAGCAAGGAATTTCTAAAACTTGTTTTTTAATGCTTTGGACTATCTTTGTATGCTGATCAGACCAAGGAGGGGGGGTTTTTCTTTAGCCTATCATGCAGGGCTTTCATGAGATGATTAAATTAGGATAAAAATCCATGACATAATTTAAACTACCAAGAAATCTTTCATGCTGAGAAGCTGGGTTTTTTCCAAAATTTTATCTGGAAACTTTGAAGTGAATGCAAGGGATCTCTCAATTGGAGTAATTGTACCCCGAGAGATGTAATGACCAAGAAATCTAATTTTCGTTTGAAAAAGAGATATCTTAGACTTTGAAACTACTAAACCATTTTTCTTAACAACATAGAAAAACGTTTCTAGGTGTTTAAAATGCTGTTCAATGGAATTTGAAAAGATTAAAACATCATCTATGTAGACAATGCAGAACTTTGAAAATGGATTAAAAATGTCATTCATGATTTTCTGAAATTCAGAAGGGGCATTTTTTAATCCAAAAGGCATCACATTCCACTCATATTGACCGAATGGGACTGTAAATGCCGTTTTGTAATGATCTTTTGGATCAATCTGGATTTGCCAAAATCCTGATTTCATGTCAAACTTTGAAAAGATGAATGTCAATGCGCTTTTGTAAAAGATCTTTCTTATTTGGAATAGGATACCTAATCCACTTAAGAGCTTTGTTCAAGGGTTTGTAGTTGATCACTAGCCTAGGAGTTCCTCTTTCTATCTCGCTATTCTTATTGACATAGAAAGCTGCACAAGACCAAGGTGATCTGGACTTTGAAATTAAACCTTTATATATATATATATATATATATAAAGCCTTGGGAGGCTAAAGCCTAGAAAGGCTATAAAAGTGTGTAATGTGAGGATTAGGCGGAGCAGCATACGTGTGCGATAGGTGAGGATGAGGGGGAGTAGCACATTAAAGGGGATCCACGAGCCATAAGAACTAACCATAATTGCTAAATTGTAATTTTTTTATGATGGTTGTAATGAATTGAGTAGAATGGTATGAACTTATGTGTAAATTATGAATCATGGTAAGTTATGTGATTAGGCGGAAATTGTATTAACTGTATGTGATATAGATTAAGTTGATTATTTATTTACTGAGCTGGAGGCTCACCCCTCTCCAATTTTTTTTTTCAGGTTTGTAAATAGTAGTGCATCAGTTGGTTGTATCCAAAGTCTAGCTTTCAGTAGTTCTGTCAGGTTGGGCCAATTTTGTGGAGTTTCCTCCTAATGCATTTTGTATGTAGTTATGTGATATATATGGAAGTGTGCCTTATAAGGCATAAGAAGATGTTTTGAATACATGTTAAATGATGTTTAAGTATAATCATATATTTATATGTTAATAACCTTGTGTCTTGATTCTTAACAATCTGCATGTTGACCTATCTACATGTATTATATAGTCTACAACGCTGGTATGCTACCTGGCAAATGTCTGTTGGTTAGCATATAACGGGGGTGTGACATTTAGTGGTATCAGAGCAGGGATTAGATTCATTGGGAGTAGATTCATGTTGCACATCATTAAGCATATGACATATGTTCTTTGAACTTGACTGAGTGTTTGCATTTCATAAATATAGATGGAGAGAAAAGGAGAACACGCAGCTGGCCTAAATAAGTCATTAGAGTCTGTGCATGGTCATGAAAATGCATCTGAACATGATCAACATGATGAGCATGAGCTACATTTTGAAACTGCTGCACAATCGAATGTACAAAATGTTATGGAATAGTTTATGGATTTTCTGATGCAAAAGGTAGCTCGACATCAAGCATCGGCGCCTCAGACTCAACAACAAGAGGCCGCGATAGATAAGAATTATGAAAGGGCTAGGATACAAGGTGCTAATATTTTTCAGGGTACTACTAATCCTGCTGAGGCTGAGGAATGGTTATGAAATACAAGAAGGGTGTTGGATAGATTTAATTGCACAACAAAATAGAGGCTTCTATATGCAGTGTCTTTAATAGAAAAAAGATGCACTTGATTGGTGGGAAACAGTTTCAAGAAGCAGAGATTGACCAATAACTTTGATTTGGAATGATTTCTTGAGAGAATTTGTTAAGAAGTATACTCTAGAAATTTATAGAGACAGAAAGAAGCTTGAATTTCTTTAGTTGAAGTAGAATGACATGTCAGTTGCAGAGTACGAAGTTCAATTTATGAGATTATCTAAGTATTCACCAAAAGAAGTAGCCACAGAATAACTAAAAAGGAAGAAATTTGAGCTGGGTTTGAGGCTTGACATTTGTGAGAAAATGGCAGTGAAATCTCAGAATTATAATGCCTCAATTGAAGCTACTTTGAGAGCTGAAGAAACATCATTTGAAAGGAATATTATGGAAGCTAAAAAGAAGAAAATCATTGGTACTTATAGTAATCCTCCGAGACAGATTAGTACTTCTTCGTTGAGAGGCTCTAGTTCACAGAGGAGTAGTTATCGTGGATGAGGGTTTGGTGGTCAGTGTAGTAGATCCTCCACAGTACCTTATAATAGAGGTGGATACAATTCATCCAGACTTGAGAGAGGACAAGCTTCAGCCAGTAGAGGATCTGTTCCTATTTGTCCTACGTGCAACAAGAGACATACTGGAGAATGTTGGGGGCCTAGACCAACAGTATGTTTCACTTGTAATAGGCCAGGACATTATTCTAGAGATTGTCCTATGAGAAGAAATATTCCAGTTGAGGGAAATACGTACAATTACGGGTCGGAGTAGTGTTGGGGAAAATATTCCAGTTGGTTCAGGTAGAGCCAGAGAATAGGTGGCAAAGGAGGTTTAATTATTTCAGCAACACCATCAGAACAGATTGGTCAACCTCAGGCAAAAGCTAGAGTATTTGCTACTTGATGTGCATAATTTTGTACTTGTTTATATGCCCAATTACTTAAATTTTTGTGTATAGTTATCTTGGTTTATGCCAGAATCACCTGTGTTTTGGTTCCTTTCATGTTTCAGGTGATTATCAATGGGCATTATTAGTAATTGAGGGAAATACGTGCAATTACGGACCATAATCCATTAAAATTGAGCAAGGACTAGCATTCCAAGGTTGAGCACGGCCTGGACTCTGGCCGTGCTCAACCATCAACACTTGAACCTCAAGAGTGTCGTTTTGGCACGATTTCTGAGGCCACCACAGCCTCCACCATGGCCCGTGGTGGCTCAGCACCTACGAGGGCACGACGAGGAAGAAGCCTTAAGTTGCGGGACACGGAGGTCCAACACGACTGGACTCACTTTGTCTTTGATCAGCGGGCTTGACCTAGTGCTAAGAGATTTATATAGGCAAATGCAATTTATTGAGTGGGGTTCGATTTTCTGACTTGATTTTACACATACATGTATAAGCTATCTTTTTCTAGACTTCAATATTCAACTTTAGGAGACTATTTCATCTATTGAATGAAGGATTACATTGGTTTTAACATCAAATTGAAGATCAATAATAGATTTGGAGGCATTCAAGAGGCAGTTTAGGGTTCATCATTCAGAATTGGGAATTTAGGTTTTTTCATCCAACTTGAAGAAGAAGGGTGTATATACTTTCAATTTACTTTTCTGAATTTGTTCTTTACTTTGTGTTGCTTAGTATTATGAGTAACTAAATTTGTTAAACCCATTGGGGTTCCTATGTTGTTGGATTGCTTTTAATGTTTATGAGACTTTGATTATCAATGCTTTCTTGCTTTCATTATTAATGAGACATTGTGAGTTGTGGTGTTTAGATTGCTTTATGTAATTAAGAAGTTCATTTAGTAATTGGAAATTTGAATAGCAAGAACTGGTTAATGATCACTTAGAGATAAGGGTAATTGACTAGCCGGATTAAGAATTAACAAAGCTTAATAGAGGCGGATTAAAGCTTAATGCTCATTTAATAATCAATCGTTAGGAAGAGATTCCAACTTTAGGTTCTTAAGTTTAGAAATTCGGTTATCTCGAGCGGGAAACTGAATTCAGTTAAGAATTCGTCCACGGGTAATTGCAATTGGTAATCAATATAATCTCTATTTTCACTAAAATCCAACTAGCTTAGGTCCCCTTGGGTTTGCTTTTTCCTTTGTTTGTTTCATGAAATCCTTTCAGTTTGTTTGACACTTAGTTAATCACTTGCTTATATTTAATCAAAGAATAGCAACTTCATTGATTTTGTTAGGGTTAAATATCATAAGACGCTATAGTAGTTCTAGGATCACCCTTACCTAAGAATACGACCTTGTTACTAACCGTTAGTGCTAGTGTGCATCGTTAAGTTCACTGCATTAGATTGGAGCTACACAAATAGCATATCAAGTTCTCGGTGCCGTTGCCGGGGAACACTTTTATGTGAACTAGAGTGAATTTGTGTTTGTGTTAGTCTAGCCATTTTTATTTTCTGTCCTTTCATTTTTTTCTATATATATTCTTTATTATTGTATTTATTCCTGTATTCTTTGGTTGCTCCCTTTCTATTTCAGGTAGTTTATGACCAGGAGCTCTAATCCTACTCCTACAGACCCTCTTGCTGAACCAGAGCGATCCCTCCATTTGTTGAGAAAGTGTATGCAAGAAGAAAAAGAGGCGCGGATAGAGTTTGAAGCCCCGGATGGGAGACAACAACCTAGTTCTGGATGAAGCCAAGACAATGTACAACAACTTCGAAATAAAGCCAAACATGATACAAATGGTCCAAAATAGTGTACAATTTGGGGGACTGCCGAGCGAGGACCCAAACACTCGCATCCCCAACTTCTTGGAGATCTGCAACAGCTTCAAGATAAATGGAACAACTAATGATGCCATTCGGTTGAGGCTGTTTCCTTTTTCTCTGAGGTACCGAGTGAAAAGATGGCTGCAGTCAATCCCAGCCAACACTATTATGATTGGCTGAAAAAGTTTTATATAAGTACTTTCCTCCTGTTAAAACTGCTAAATTGAGAAATGATATATCTTCTTTTGTGCAGTTCAATGACGAAAGCATGTACGATGCTTGGGAGAGGTACAAAGATTTGCTCCAGTGTTGCCCGCACCACGGACTACCAGTATGAATGCAGGTCCAGACCTTCTACAGCGGTTTAAACCTTGCTACTAGGTAGATTGTAGATGCTACAGCAGGTGGGGCCCTGAAGAGTAAGACACTAGAGCTGGCACAAAATCTGATAGAAGAGATGATACCAGTGGCAATCCTCTACACGTCGGCCACCAAGGTGGAGTAGTCAACCGGCCTAGACTCCACAGTACCTTGGCACCTCAAGTGGAGCTTCGACTAAGAAATTAGACCGACGGATGCTGAGTTCATGTAGCCCAGATAAGCTGCGAGTTTTGCGGTGGCCCACACTATGTTGAAAACTATAATGCGGGAGGTATGTTTTCTTCACCTTCTAATTCTTCATCTTCTATTGTTTCTGCTGCCCTTGAACAGGTAGACTACATGGTAATGCACCTAGACAGCAGAACAACCCATACAACAATACATACAACCCTGGTTGGCATAATCATCCAAACTTCGGTGGGAGAAACAACAGCGCCCAAGGTCAAGAAGAGTTTGCTAGAGGACGTCGAGATCTTCTTTATCAATCTTGTGATAGATTGTTAGGAACAAAGACTAATGATTATTATGAAAAGTTGATGTGTGCTACTTGTGTTAGCTACAATCTAAGGCAGTGTACCTATCGATGCAGTCTAGCACTAATGGAGAGTATCAAGGTCATATTCCTCCGGAAAGTGAAATCCCGGAGTTACTCCTTTGTTCTTTGTTATATGAATAATTTCTAAACTAACTAATAGCTACAAGCTAAGTTCTAAGGGAGATGCAAGAGTAATTGATAACTAAAATAACCAAGGCAAGAGAGCAAACCCAAAGGGAACCTAAACTAGTTGGCAATCAAGCAAAAGATAAAGGATTGGTGAGTCTAATTATGCTACCCGTGGATGAATTCTTAACCGAATTCAGTTTCTCTCTCTCGATAACCGAATTCCTAAACCTAATAACCTAAAGTTGGAATCTCTTCCTAACGATTGATTCTTAAATTAGCATTAAGCTTTAATCCGCCTCTATTAAGCTTTGTTAATTCTTAATCCAGCTAGTTAATTATCCTTATATTTAAGCAATTATTAACCAGTTCTTGCTATTCAAAATTCCAATTGCCAAACGGACATCTCAATCACACAAAGCAATCTAAACACACAATTCACAACGTCTCATGAATAATGCTTTATCTTATTAATACTGAAAGCAAGAAGAATACAAAACTAACCCAAACAATCCAACAATATAATACTAAGCCAACATAGTAAAGAAATCCCAATGGATTTAATCAATCTAGCTAATTATGTTCATTATCAAAATCCACAAGAATACAATTACAACAGAGAGTAAAGGTAGAGAAACTTGATTACACCCTTGGATGAGAGTAAACAGCCCCAAATCCTTTTGCTCAAATTGAATCGATTCTTGTTCCTCTTGCTCGATTTGAAAACCAATCAACGAACCTCGCCTAATCTTCAATCTTTGAAGCGAATCCGCTTGAAACCTTGATCCAAGTCTCCTTTTCCCTTGGTTTCAGCTCAGAAAACCCTTAGGGAGAGAAAAGTTAGGGTTTTGGACGTTCTCCCCCGCTCTCCTTTTTCTTTCCTCTCTTCGTTCTTTTAATTAATTCCCCCTGTTACCGCCAACACGGCCGTGTTCCTGGCCGTGTTACTCTCTATGGCCGTGTTCCTGGCCGTGTTACTCTCTATGGTCGTGCCCCCTAAGAACTTATTTTTCTTTTATGTTTGATGACACCCAACACGGCCGTGTTGGTGCCCGTGTTGGGAACATGGCCAGTGTTGAAACCAACACGGCCCTGTTCAGCTTCCTCATGATCGTACTTAGCTTGTTTCGGCAACTTCGGCATCCAATTATGCTCAAATTCTTCCATTTATCATCCTTTGACTTCTTTTGAACCTAATGCACACAAACAGACGCATAGGGTGAGTGTTGGGACCAATTCACATCCAAATGTCCATAAAATCAATCTTGAAAACCCCATTTAGATGTGTGCATTTTATGCATATCAAATAACCCCACACTTAGCTCATTGCTTGTCCTCAAGAAATCAAAAGTAAAATAAGGAAAATAAACCACTAAGGAACAACACTTAAACTGACAGACAAGCTAGAGAGCTCCTGCACATATCCTTAACAAGCATAAGTCAAACAAAAAGAAACGAAGCAATCAATTCAAGTATCACAACCAAGATGCCAATAATTCGCAAAATACTGTCTCAACAAAATTATTCAGAACCAACTCCTCACAAGATTCACTCTAAGTCACTCAAAGTATTTAAAGGATAGTGTTAAATCGCTCAATGCATCAAATACTGCCTTACTTACTATATGCTTCCTCTTAAATCCTACTCCTACCACTTATGGAGAGTCAATAACCATGTCAAGAGGTCTTTAAAAAGGTTGTAATGGGGATTAGGTAGGGGTAGGTAAATTTGGTCAGAGTTGAACCTATGGTGTTCTGTAATGAAATACATGACCTGCACACAAGTCACAATAATCACAAGGGGTAAACAATGGATAGTTGTCTAAGGTGGGAAATAGGAATCAAGTCAAAATGTAAACTTGAAAAAGCGATTAAACAATTAGCTCACTTACTTTCTTTCTTTTCATCACCCTCCCCTCTTATTCTTCTTATTATTTTTTTTCTTCTTTTTTTTCTCTTTTTTCATAAGGGAAGAACATTCACATAATAGAGTGAATTTCTTTTGGATTGAAGAAAGCTGCTATAAGATTCCACATTATTCCCAAGACAAAAATTCCTAATAAAAACAACTCATATGCAAAATCATAACCCAAAGCAGAATAAAACTAAGTGGTAATGGAATATGATAAAAAAATGGTGAAAGAAGGGGTTATCTATAGAATCAATAAATGAATGAAGGCTATTTGGCTATAATGAAAAGCCTAAGTTCCTCTATCATACCAAAGTGTTAAACTCTCCTTGTGGCCCTCATAAGCATTACCGAGCAAGTTCTAAAAGTAAAAACAGTAATTGGCACTCAACAAGAAATAAATAAAAGCATATAACGTGTATGCTTACAATTTAGGCTCAATTTCAAACCAGTGTGCTTTTGAGTAGGTACCAAACAAAAATCATCAAAATAGAATTAAATAAACCAAAGCAACTTAGTGCAAAACTCAAACTAATTATCTTACATTCTTCTGCAAAACTCAACACTATCGGTTTTACCCGATCACATGGACATAAACAGGATTTCAAAAGCAAATCAACAGTAAGAGCATCAAAACAAAGTGAAAAATTTTCAAAATTTTACAAAAGATTGCACAAAGAATAAACAAATAACTGAGATGGGATAAAAGAAATGCGATATATACACTAGAAAAGGATATGAATTTCATATACAAAACAATAAAAACACGAAAACAAGTGTATATAAATATCACCACCCCACACTTGAAGGACACACTGTCCTCAGTGTACAAAATATAAGAAATGAAAAAGGAAAAAGAACTAATACTGCCCTGACTATAGCTCCGGAGTGAAAATAGTTGCATCATCAAGGATATCGTATGGCTAGTCCGTGGTAGAGGAGTGGCTGCAAATAATAAAATAAAGAATTAAAATTGAAACTGAAACAAAAATTAAATAAAATATGAAAACTAAAGCTAATAAAATGTTTCAAAACAAAAGGTTAAAATATTAGAGATTAAAGATAAAAATTGGGGTGCCTCCCAAAAGCGCTTCTTTTTTATGTGATGAGTCTTCTTAGCTGGACTCATGGTGAAAAGTAAACGGGCGTGATCGATGACCATCCATCCTTCTTCCAAGGAAATGTCTTCAAGTATCCACTTAGAGGGATAATCGTCAATTTCCTCTTCCCAACTGTCAAGCAAGCTGCCAGTATGATGGGCAAGACTCGCTCCTCGTATAATTGCACGTAGTCATGATGTTTCAGGGCTCTTCCAATTTGGAAGTCAAGTTCCACCAATTGGAAGGATTGACAATAGGCAATTTCTTCAAGAACGTTAATGGTTTTCTTCAGTCCTTGGCTTGGTTCACTTGTTAGAAGAAACTCGAGCTCCTCCAAGACTTTATCATTGGATAACTCGTGCTCATCTTCCATCATCGAAAGGACTTGTGGAAAATCCACCAAAAATTCCTATAACTGCAACTCGGCATCATCAACTGTACATTCCTGTTGATAGTCTTTTAGAAATCATGTTCGCCTCTTCCTTTCCGGTTCCCTCTCCATGTTCAAGAAATCGTCACTGCACTGCACAGAAGCATCATCGTCAAACATAGTAGATAAATCAGAAAAATTCTCACCTGAACGCAAAGTGACGGCGCTCAAATGTTCCTCGAATTCAGTAGCGTTTGATGGAGTTCCCAATTGTTCTTCAGCTAGTAAATTGAAGATTAAGCATACTTGATGCTCTATGTTCTTAATTGAGGCTTGTTGATCTTTAAGTATCCTCTGCTTGTTGGAATCATCTCAAGACTTGCAATAAACCTCATCATTAGCTCCTCTGACACGAACTCTTCACCTTGAGTTGATGGTGCAAGATTAGGCTGCTGAAATTCTGGTGGTTCTTGGCCATCTAAGCTCCATCCAAAGGGTGAATGAGTGCTCCATTCTTGATTGTAGGTGCTTTCATACGAGTCATTTAGCCAACTTCTCGTATAATTCACCTATTCATAGTTATAAGAACAATGAGCAACATCACTATATAATGGACAATCATTACTCAAATGTAAACCACAATAAAATTCATAAAAAACTTGAGATGAAAGGATAGGAATGGAGAGTTGATGGGTAGCCCTGCAAAACGATTCCACACGAGCTTCTAAAGATTCATGGGTATCCTAATTTTTAGCACTCTCTTGGTTCCTGATCCTATTTTCCAACATGTCATACAAAGAGTTTAGCATTGAACCTCCTTATCATCCACTATCTGAATCATAAACTTAACTAAATAAATATGTACAAACAAAATAGAAATAAATATAAATAATAAAAAAACGGCTAAATTAACAAATAGAAAATTTCAATCTAGTTTTCAAACAATTCCCCGGCAACGGCGCTAAAAACTTGATGTGCGCTACTTGTGTTAGCTACAATCTTAAGGCAGTGTATCTCTCGATGCAGTCTAGCACTAATGGCGAGTATCAAGGTCATTCTCCTCGGGAAAGTGAAAGCCCAGAGTTACTCCTTTGTTCTTTGTTATATTAACCTAAAATGAATGATGAATAATTTCTAAACTAACTAATAGCTACAAGCTAAGTTCTAAGGGAGATGCAAGAGTAATTGATAACTAAAATAACCAAGGCAAGAGAGCAAACCCAAAAGGAACCTAAACTAGTTGGCAATCAAACAAAAGATAAAGGATTGGTGAGTCTAATTATGCTACCCGTGGATGAATTCTTAACCGAATTCGGTTTCTCTCTCGAGATAACCGAATTCCTAAACCTAATAACCTAAAGTTGGAATCTCTTCCTAACGATTGATTCTTAAATTAGCATTAAGCTTTAATCCGCCTCTATTAAGCTTTGTTAATTCTTAATCCGGCTAGTTAATTATCCTTATATTTAAGCAATTATTAACCAGTTCTTGCTATTCAAAATTCCAATTGCCAAATGGACATCTCAATCACACAAAGCAATCTAAACACACAATTCACAACGTCTCATGAATAATGCTTTATCTTATTAATACTGAAAGCAAGAAGAATACAAAACTAACCCAAACAATCCAACAATATAATACTAAGCCAACATAGTAAAGAAATCCCAATGGATTTAATCAATCTAGCTAATTATGTTCATTATCAAAATCCACAAGAATACAATTACAACAGAGAGTAAAGGTAGAGAAACTTGATTACACCCTTGGATGAGAGTAAACAGCCCCAAATCCTTTTGCTCAAATTGAATCGATTCTTGTTCCTCTTGCTCGATTTGAAAACCAATCAACGAACCTCGCCTAATCTTCAATCTTTGAAGCGAATCCGCTTGAAACCTTGATCCAAGTCTCCTTTTCCCTTGGTTTCAGCTCAGAAAACCCTTAGGGAGAGAAAAGTTAGGGTTTTGGACGTTCTCCCCCGCTCTCCTTTTACTTTCCTCTCTTCGTTCTTTTAATTAATTCCCCCTGTCGCCGCCAACACGGCCATGTTCCTAGTCGTGTTACTCTCTGTGGTCGTGCTCCCTAAGAACTTATTTTTCTTTTATGTTTGATGACACCCAACACGGCCGTGTTGGTGCCCGTGTTGGGAACACGGCCATGTTCCGCTTCCTCATGATCGTACTTCGCTTGTTTCGGCAGCTTCGGCGTCCAATTATGCTAAAATTCTTCCCTTTATCATCCTTTGACTTCTTTTGGACCTAATGCACACAAACAAAGGCATAGGGTGAGTGTTGGGACCAATTCACATCCAAATGTCCATAAAATCAATCTTAAAAACCCCATTTAGATGTGTGTATTTTACGCACATCAAAAGTGTCAGCAAAATTTTTGTAATCCTAAACCTAAGCCAAAGAATATAGAAAGACAATCGTGCCAAGATTTCAATGATCAACTTTCAAATGATTTGATAAGTTTGATTGCATTCTTTAAGAACACAAGGTTCAAAGCAACAACTTTGAAAGGAAAAATACTTGAACTATTATTGATAAAACTTGAATTCTACTAAGAAATTTGTTTGGGCTTTATAAGCCTACAAACCCTAATCCTAGCTTCATAGAAACATATCTCAAAAGGATAGAGATAATCTTCCTAATTAAAAGATAACTAAAGACAATTCCTAATTAAGCTAAAACACATAAGTAGTTGCCTATAGCAACTAAAGAAAAGCCTAAATTAAAAACAAGCCATGTGCATTGGCCTTATTTAAGTCTAAGCTAAATAGGCCTAAATAACAAGCTTAAACTAAAGCCTAAGTGTGGCTTGTAGAACTACCCATCTTGCACTTGGACTTGTCTTGTCTTAAATAATCTCTTTGATCCGCCCATATGTGGAATGCTAAGCCTTGGATCTTCATTATTAAGGCCTCTTGATACTTCTTAGGTCTTGATCTAGTCATGGGGCCTTATGGCAAGGCTTTTGGATCCTTGGCCCATTAGACTTGATCTTACTGTCTATGTCTATATTCCTCAAGATCCTTAGCTTTCTCTATCCAGCCTTGATCTAGCAACTCTTATCCATCATCTTCACGCTTTCCATGTCCATTCCTAGGCTGGTCCATATCACCTTTATAAGATTTGTTTGTGATCATTCAAAGAATGATATCAATACTCGATCAACTAATTTTCTTTCTTTGCATTCGTCCAAGTATTGGATTAGTGCCTATGGTTGCCGCTTTCATGAGCTTTCTCTCAATAGTCGTGTTTATTCTCCCTAAATAAAACAAAACCGTCATACTAGACAAAGAAGAGTCGACTGGTCAACAACTCTCGTAGTGCTAAATTTTCTAAGCTAGAATAACGAAAATAAGGGAAAGCTCGTGTGGGCATACCTAATAACAACCCTGGCCCAAATTAGATAGCTATATGCATTACAAACATCAAAATGCACACATTTCCTCTTGGATTAATCTAATGCAACATGATTTCTCTATTATGCATGTGGATTTGTGTCTCGTCCTAATAGATCATCAAGTCACACCATAATGCTATAGATCAAGCTTGTTTAGGAAGTTTTGCTTGATTGTTTAGTCAATTCTTAATTAATAAAGATGGACTATTCCTTATTCTATTATTTAGGAAACTCTTATTTAGCATTTCTTTTAGACAATTCCTAATTAGTTTATTTTCCTTATGCTATTTAGGTTCTAGATTTATTTCTTTCACTATATAAACTAAGTGTAGCTGTATTAATCAAGGTTAATGAATATATTGAGTTAAACATATTTGTGAGAGTTATTCTTACTTGGTTCTTTGGAAGAACTTCGACTTATTAAGAACTTATTCTTGTGGCATTCAAACAAAGACTTATCATTCACCTTCTACTCTTAGCGTCAACAATCTTTCTTATACCAAGCTTCAAGATACAAGTTACCTATGGGTCAAAGTTCATCAAAGATCAAATTTGGCTTTCATAGGATTCTAATTCCAATTTTGCGTGTTGGGTCTTATCACAAGTTGTCAAGGTTCACATCATTTGATATCAGAGCTAAGTCTCTAAATCTATTCTATTTATCCTTTACTTTATTGTTTTGTCTTGTTTATTGTTTTCCCTACCTTTTCCTTTATTCTTTTTACATTAAATTTGAAATTTCTTGTTGATTTTTCTTCAAGGCTAAAAGTTTGTGCAAATAAATTTTTGTCCTAAAGTTGTTCATTTTGCTTAAGTATTTAATTTTGTTACTTATTGTATGTTCTTATTGAAGTATAAAATAAGAGAATTCAAAAAGAAACAAAAGAAAAAGAAAATAAAGAGAACAAAGAGAAAAGAAGAAAAGAAAATAAAGGCACACACTTAGGCAGATCAAGTTTGTTTGCAATTTTATTTTCTTGAGCATTCGGCATAATTTGTTTTCTTGATTAATTGTATTACTTTCACCTCTACTTCATTCATACATTCGAAGATTACACATCTATTGATATTTATTCTTTTGGTCAAAACTTGTCACCTTTTAGCCTAGACAAATACTTGTCTTTTGTAGTCCATTCTTTTTTCCAAATGCCATACGCTAGAATTGCTAAAAGAGTGTTGATTCTGTCCTTTCGATGTCGTGACTTGTTTATGATTTGAGTTTGTGAATTTAACTAAAGAACTAAAAGCGAGGATTAAGAGTGGTAAAAGGCAAGAGAGTTGAGAACAAAAGAGGAAAAGAGCTAAATTTCGTGAAATACGAGTGTTGAAACTATTTTTAAGTGTAAACTAGCAAGGGAGTGGGTGAGATTTTGTTTTGATCTTTGTTTTGTAGATTTGAATCATGTTTCAAAGTACGGATAAATCGATCTTGAATGATGAGCCTCGAGAGGTGGATCTCAAACTCTATATGAAATCCATTCAAGGGACCTTAAAATTCCTAAATCTAAGGTTTAACAACATGAATGAAAGACTTGAGCGAGTGGAGTCAAATTTCCAAAGAGGGTAGCCAAGGCACTTCAACAACAATCTTTGGAAGTCAAGGCATACAGATTATAATGATTACTATGAGGATGACTACGAAGAAGAGGAGAGAGATGAAAGAGGACCTAGAAGGCAAGATGGAAACTTGGGGAATATCGAAATGGAAATCCTTTCGTTTCAAGGCAGGAATGACCATTGGAATTTCCATCATTCCTTATTCCTCTAGGCACGATGACTTCTAATGACATAAGGACTGACGTAAGGAATCATAGTAATAAGAAACCTCCGAGGATTGAAACCACGAAACCTTTGGTTATATGAACCTGTGATTTACAAGCTAGAAAACCCCTTAGCAATTCATTATACTCGCCCAGGGAAAGCTAAGAACAAATCGAAAGAGATGATCTTTAGATTAAAACCTAAAGGACACTAAGGACTATAAACCCAAATCTATGGATGCCACAAAGGATAGATCAATTCCTTTGATAAGTTTGATTGCATTCATTCAAGAATGCAAGGTTCAAAGCAACAACTTTGAAAGGAAAATTACTTGAAATATTATTGATAAATTGAAACCTACAAAGAAATTTATTTTAGGCTTTATAAGCCTCAAAAAACCCTAATCCTAGCTTGCTTAGGAAACATATCTCGAAAGGATAGAGATAATCTTCCTAATTAAAAGATAACTAAAGATATTTCCTAATTAAGCTAAAACACATAAGTAGCTGCCCATATCAACTAAAGAAAATATTAATCTAAAAACAAATCATGCACGTGGGCCTTATTTAAGTGTAAGCTAAATAGGCCCAAATAACAAGCTTAAACTAAAGCCCAACTGTGGCTTGTAGAACTAGCCCATCCTGAGCTTGGACTTGTAATATATTAAAAGAGATTTGATCCACACTATCTTGTCTCAAATAATCTCCTTGGTTCGCCCACATGTGGAATGCAAATCCTTGGATATGCTTTGTTAAGGCCTCTTGATAATTCTTAGCTCTTGATCTAGTAATAAGGCCTTGTGGCAAGGCTTTTGGATCCTTGGCCCATTAGACTTGATCTTGCCCTTTATGTCCATATTCTTTAAGATTCTTAGCTTTTTCTATTTGGCCTTGATCTAGCAATTCTTATTCATCATCTTCAAGCATTCCATGCCCTTTCCAAGGCTGGTTGATACGAACATGGATAACTTGTGCCAAACCGGTGATTCAATGTTGATGTCTTTACCAAGGATCGCTCACCTAATCAAGCAAAGAAACTTTAACTACTTACAAGACCCTAAATTAATTTGCACTTACAAACCTTAACTATAAAGAATTAAAGGTTGTTTAATATAAATAAAAGTTTAGATTAAACTACATTTGTAAAATACCAAGCCTTCACTTGATAAATTCACCAAGTTCATAAAGAACAAAAGAAGAGAATTAACTCCAAAATCATCAATATTCAACAACTCCCTTTGTAGAAGTCCTCGTGCCTAGAGGAAGAAGGAAGGATGAAGATCTTAATGGTGCAAATTCGAGTCAAAATATGTAGCATGTCTCCATTCTCGGTGTTCCCTCTTTCCTCTAAAAGATTCCTCCACAATCATTCGGAGAATGATATCAATACACGATCAACTAATTTTTTTCTTCGCATTCCTCTAATCATTGGATTAATGCCTTGATTTCCGCTTCCACGCGCTTTCACTTAACACTCGTATTTATGTTCCCCATATAAAACTAAACCAACATACTAGATATAGATTAGAAAGAGAGACACAAAATAAATAAAAAAAATTAAGAATATAGGTAGGATTTCATATCCGATAAGGAAACGAAGCACATGTTCTTTGTTCTTTTTCATACGGCTAAGCGTAATGATCAAATCAAATTGATTTAAATATAAGCATAGAAAAAAAACATAAGAGAATAGAAGGACATGAGGGATAAGTCTATGCTCGCTAGAACGAGTGTTTATAAGTCCATAAATTTCTTGAAAGAACCCATAACTTGATTTCCTACAAGGTAGAAAACTGAAATAATATGATGGTTTGGTTTTATTTGGGGAGCATAAATATGAGTGTTGGGTGAAAGCATGTGGAAAGCGGCAATCATAGGCACTGATCCAATACTTCGACGAATGCTGGGAAAGAAAATTAGTTGATCATGTATAGATATCATTCTCCGAATGATCATGGAAAAATCTTTTAATGGAAAGAGGGAACAATGAGAATTGAGGCACTCTCAAATATTCTGATTCAGGATTTGTAGCATTGGGATCTCCATCCTTGCTTGTTCCTCTAAGGAAAGGAATACGAACTTAGGTAGGACTTCTTATCCGATAAAAAAAGAAATCACAAGTTCTTTATTTTCTTCCATCGCTAAGCATAAGGATCAAATTGAATTGATTTAAACTCAGTGGTAGAAAAAGAACACAAAAGAAAGGAAGGACGTGAGCAATAAGACTAGGTTCGCTAGTGCAAGTCTTTATAAGTCCGAAAAGGTCTTGAAAGAACCCATAACTTATTTCTCTGTAAGGTAGAAAACTAAAATAATATGCTCACTAGCCTTAAATATTCAGATGCATGCAGTTTTCATAGCACAAAAGCCCTTATTCCATAAGAAAAAAGAAGCTAGAAGCTAAATATGAATAATTAATAAAGAAAGATGAATAAATTAAAATCAAATCAAGAACTAGAGAGGAGTTGACTAGCTAACAACTCTCGTAGTCTTAAAATTTATGAGCCAGCTTAATGGAACAAGGGGAAATTCCTATGGGCCTACCTAATAAAACTTCAGCCAAAATTACATCATTATATGCGTCCTAAACATCAAAACATGCTCATTCTCACTTTGATTAATCCAAAGGAACATGATTTCTCCATCATGTGCTTGTATTTGTGTTTTTTTCTACTTGATTATCAAGTCACTCTCCAATGCCACCAATGAAGCTAAATGCTTGTCAATTATGTTCCTATGATTTCTTAACGAAAATAAAGGATAATTCGCATGAATAACACTCTGACACAATTCTCTTTATTGTATGCCTCCTAAACATCATAAACGCGTGCATTCCCACTTGTATTAGTTAAAAGCAGCATGATTTCTCCCTTACGTATGTAGATTTGCATCTCATGGTGCTTGAACATCAAGTCGCAGCTCAATGCCATCAGTCAAGCTTGTCAATTGTGCTCCAATTATTCTATAAAAGAAAACAAGGGAAATTTGCATGGGCGTACCAAATAACACTTGGCCCCAAACTTATTGCTCATGTCCTTCCTTTCTTTTATACTCTTTGTGTACCCTTGTGTTTAAATCTATTTGATTTGATCCTTAAGCTTAACCATATGGAAAGAACAAAGAACTTGTGATTTTATTTGGGAGCGTAAACATGAGTTTTGAGTGAAAGCATGTGGAAGCAACAATTATAGGCATTGATCCCAAGCTTGGACAAATGCAAAGAAGAAAAATAAGTTGATCGAGTATTGATATCATTCTTAGAATGTTCTCGGGCAAATCTTTTAAAGAAAAGAGGGAATGCTAAGAATCAAGTCTCACTTCAAATATTCTAATTAAGGATTGGCACCATTGGGATTTCCATTATTTCTTGTTCCTCTAGGTATGATGAATTCTCTAATGACATAAGGATTGGCGTCAGGAATCATGAGAACTCAATTAACAAGCTTTGACCGGTGGTATTGGTGCTTAGCTTGATGATTAAGCAATACGAGAAATAAATCCATGCGCGTAAAGGATAAATCATGTTGTTTTTTATTCATCCAAGTGTAATACAAGCGACAATTAGATTTTATCCTTTCGCTTAGCCATATGGAAGAGAATAAAGAACTTGTGATTTCTTTTCTTTTCAGATCTTAAATCCCACCTATGTTCTCATTATGTTCATTTCTTTTGTTCCACTAAATCTAATCTTTGTCTTTTGATGTTTTGGTTTTATTTGGGGAGCATAAATATGAGTGTTGATTAAAAGCACATGGAAGCAGCAATCATAAGCATCGATACAATGCTTGGACAAATGTGAAGAAAGAAGATTAGATTATCGAGTATTGATATCATTCTTAGAATGAACAGGGATTAATCTTTTGGAGGATAGAGGCAACGCCGAGAATTGAGGCACACCCCAATATTCCAATTCAGGATTTGCACCATTGAGATCTCGATCTTTCCATGTTCCTCTAGGCACGAGGACTCCTGATGACACTAGGATTGGCGTAAGGAATCATGGGAATGCAATTGACAAGCTTGACCGATTGCATTATGGTGTGACTTAATGATTCAGCAGGAAACTAAAATAATATGCTCACTAGCCTCAAAAATTCAGTTGCATGCAATTTTCATAGTGCAAAAGCCCTTATTCCATAAGAAGAAGAAGCTATAAGCTAAATATGAATAAATAAATAGAAAAAGATGAATAAACTAAAATCAAATCAAGAATCATAGAGGATTTGACTAGCCAACAACTTTCGTAGTCTGAAGTTTTATGAGCTAGCTTAACAAAAAGAAGAGAAAATTCATGTAGGCCAACCTAATAACACTCCAACCCAAATTATATCATTATATACGTCCCAAACATCAAAATGCGTGCATTCTCGCTTGGCTTAATTCAAAGCAACATGATTTCTCCATCACATGCTTGGATTTGCATCTCGTCCTCCTTGATCATCAAATCATGCTCCAAACCCACCGGTCAAGCTTGTAAATTGCATTCTCGTCATTCCTAAATAATCAATCAGAAGGAGACATAAATCCATGCGCGTAAAGGAGAAATCATGTTGTTTTCAATTAATCCAATATGAATAAATAAATAGAAAAAGATGAATAAACTAAAATCAAATCAAGAATCATAGAGGATTTGACTAGCCAACAACTCTCGTAGTCCCAAGTTTTATGAGCTAGCTTAACAAAATAAGAGAAAATTCATGTAGGCCAACCTAATAACACTCCAACCCAAATTATATCATTATATACGTCCCAAACATCAAAATGCGTGCATTCTCGCTAGCTTAATTGAAAGCAACATGATTTCTCCATCACATGCTTGGATTTGCATCTCGTCCTCCTTGATCATCAAATCATGCTCCAAACCCACCCCGGTCAAGCTTGTAAATTGCATTCTCATCATTCCTAAATAATCAATCGGAAGGAGACATAAATCCATGCCGTAAAGGAGAAATCATGTTGTTTTCAATTAATCCAAAAGGTAAGTAGGACCATGCTAATTTTCTCTTATTTTTGTTAAGTTGGCTCATCAAATTTGCGATCATCAGAGTTGTTGCCTAGTCAACTACTCTTTGGTCCTTGATTTGACTTTAGTTTATTCATATTTTTATATTTATTTATTAAAATTTATCTTCTAGTTTCTTTTTATTATGGAATGAGGGCTTCAAAATATAAAAATTCAATGCTACTTGAGGCAAGTTAGCATATTATTTCAGTGTAATAATTTGTAGAAAATCAAGTTATCGGTTCCTTCAAGAACTTTGCGAAGTTATCAACATTTGCACTAGTGAAAATAGACTTAGCGCTTACGTAATTTCATCCTTTTCTGTTCTTTATGTGCCCTTATTTTTAAATGAATTTGATTTTATCCTTACGCTTAGCTGTCTAGAAGAGAACAAAGGACTTGTGATTTCTTTCCTTATTGGATTTGAAATCTTGCCTATTTTCTCATTTTGTTTGTTTGTTTTATGTCTCACTTTCTAATCTCTATCTAATATAATGGTTTTATTTTATTTAGGGAGTATAAGTACGAGTGCTGAGTGAAAGTACATGGAGGCGGCAATCATAGGCAACGATCTAATGCTTGGACAAATGCGAAGAAAGAAAATTAGTTGATCATGTATTGATATCATTCTCTAACTGATCGTGGACAAATCTTCTAAACGAAAGTGGGAATAATGAGAATCGAGGCATGCTAAATATTCCGATACAAGATTTGTATATTGAATCTTCATCATTCCTTATACCTCTAGGCATAATAACTTTTGATGACACAAGGATTAGCATAAAGAATCATAGGAAATTAATTGACAAGCTTGACCAATGGCATTATGCTTAGCTTGATGATCAAGTAGGACGAGACGTAAATCCACGCTTCGTAAGGGAGAAATCATGAAATCCAAGTGTAACACAAACAACAATGCAGGCATTTTGATGTTATGGGCTGTATATAATGAAGAAATTTGGGTGAGAGTATTATTAGGTAGGCTTAGATGAATTTTCCTATGTTTATGTTAAGTTGGCTCATAAAATTTTGGACTATAAGAGTTGTTGACCACCAACTACTCTCTCGTACTACAAAAATCGCATGCAACCGAATACTTGAGGGTAGTAAACATATTATTTGAGTTCTCCGCCTTGTAAAAATTAAGATATGGGTTCTTTCAAGAACTTTGTGGACTTATTAAGACTCATTCTAGCGAACATAGACTTATCGCTTACGCCATTCCTTTCTTTTGTGTTCTTTGTTGACCCTTGTGCTTAAGTCAATTCGATTTGATCCTTTGGCTTAGCCCGTATGGAATAAAATAAAGAACTTATGATTTCTTTCCTTATCAGATCCGAAATCCTACATATGTTCTCATTTTGTTCGTTTCTTTTGTTCCACCCCATCTAATGTCTGTCTAGTTTGATGGTTTGGTTTTATTTGGCGAGCATAAATATAATTGACAAGCTTGACCGTGTTATTATGGCATGACTTGATGATCTAGAAGGATGAGATGCAAATTCACGCGTGTAAGAAAGAAATCATGTTGCTTTTGATTAATCCAAGTGGGAATGCATGTGTTTTGATGTCTGGGATGCATATAATTATTTATTTTGGACCAGAGTGCTATTAGGTATGCCCATATAAACTCTTCCCTATTTTTGTTAATCTAGCTCATAAAATTTGAGACTATGAGAGTTGTTGACTACCAACTCCTCTTTCTCTAGTATGATAGTTTGGTTTTATCTGGGGAGCACAAATACTATTTTTGAGAGAAAGCTCATGGAAGCTGTGCAATCATAGGCATTGATTCAATACTTGTACTAATGTAAAGAAAGAAAATTAGTTGGTCGAGTATCAATATCATTCTTTGAATGATTGCAAACAAAACTTTTGGAGGAGAAAGGGAACGATGAGAATTGAGGCTTGTTCCTTGTACCTTTAGGCACGAGGACTCCTAATGACGCTAGGATTGGCATAAGGAATTATAGGAATGCAATTGACAAGCTTTACTAGTAACATTGGGGCTTAGCTTGATGATCAAGCAAGACAAAACGTAAATCCATGAGCGATAGTGAGAAATCATATGGGTTTTGATTAATCCAAGTGCAATATATCTAGTCGTATGAGATTTTTAGAGCGGGTTGGTCCTTTGGCCTATAGACTTGCATTACCCCTAGAGTTAGCTTAAGTACATAATATTTTCCATGTTTCTATGCTTCCGACGATATCGATATGATCCTAGCCATATTATCGGGATACTAGAAATTGAAGTTTCCGAGAAACTCACATATGTTGAAGAACCAATTTAGATATTAGACCGACAAAGTTAGAAAATTAAGAAATAAGGAAATTCCTATGGTAAAGGTGAAATGGAGTCAACATTCATATAAGGAAGCAACTTGGGAAGTAGAGAAGCATATGATGGATATGTACCCGAGCTTATCCGGCATGTCTGCTATAATTAGTTAATTCCCGAGGACGAAATTTTCTAAGTGGGTAGGAATTATCACAACCAAATTTATTTATTTATTTTTAATTAATATTCATTAGCATGTCATTTGCATCATGATTATGTATGACCTATTTTATTATATTATGTGGTAGATAAATAAATTATTTAGTTACATATTGATTTAATTGAAAAGTAATGATTTTGGACTAAATTGGAAAGTTAGAAAGAAAGAGGATTAAATTGTAAAATTTCCTATGTTTACACCCAATTTACCACCTCGCCATTTCTTCATTTCTACATATACTTCCTATTGCCTCTTCTTCTTTGTCTCTCTCATTCTTCTCCTTTTCTTCTTCAAACCTTGATTTCCTAATCAAACTCTACAAACTTTTAGCAAGTGAGAATCTATTTCTTTTTATAAGTTTGAAAGATTTGGGATTTCTTAATCAAGGGAAACAAAGGTGAGTAATTTTAATTTCTTTATTTTGCTGTAAATTAGGATTAATGATATGAAATTATTGATGATTATGTGTTTTGGAATTGTTTTAATCAAGAGTGCACATGCTATTACCAGGATCTTGAAGTTGAAATTTCGGCAGAATTTTTCACCTATGATTTCGTGACCTTAGAGGCTTAATCTCGAAAATTTCCAAACATGAAAGTTGTAGGTATATGTTTCAGGAATATTTCTAAAATGGTTTTGCACAACGTTGAGTGAGTAAGAACTTATAAGGTGACGATTGGTTGATGCTCAGTAGTTCAGCAGTGACCTAGTTTTGTGTTGACATTTTGAGGCATTTAGAGGCTGAACCAAGCAAAGAGTTAAACATGAAAGTTGTTCATTTATATATCTAATATATATCTGTAACATTTAGAAATTTTTGGTTGAGTGTAACGTGAGAATTAATATACTGAAATCAACTGGCTAGAAACTGGACTTAGATTCAAAATTTGTTGCTAATTATGTGTTTCACAAATTGGGCTAGAGAAGTCCAAATTGAGTAGAATTAGTGTCTATAGAAACTTTAGGATGTTAGCTTTATATCTGCAGAGTTTCATCAGAAAATTTATTCATTTGACTAGTCATTTAATAGAAAACGTTTTATCATTTTGTTTAAATGGAAATTGGAGCAGCCATTGAAAATGCCACAACTATTTTTATACAAATGATTTGGAAGCGATTCTTTTCGCTATGGTTTTAAGAAATGAAATTCTGGAAAGATGAGATTTTTATTAATTATATATAAGGTTTGGTGTAATTTTAAGTCAAAATTTACAGCTTTCATCAACAAATATGTTGATTTATTGTCATTCATCTCATGCAATCATATTAACATCAAGAATATATGTTATTTTGTTGAAATGTGATGTTTTATGGATATTAAAGATATGTATATTTATGCCTTGTGATTAAATTGTATTTGTATTGAACATGTGAATATGTTCGTCAAAGACAAGGAAGTGGTAGAGAAAAAGAATAGGATTACTTTGTTATCCTATAAATTTTGGTAAGTATTTAATAGACTAAACTTTGTGTATACTAAGTAGGAACGCTGTTTGATTACTTGATAATCTCTTGGCTGGTGAGTTGATAATGATTATGTTTTGGCTTGTCGTAAAGTGAATTGATTGTGATGTGTTGTGAAGTGAATTGATTGTGATTAAGGATTGATGACTCTTAAATGGATATTGTGTGATCGGAAAGCTCGGTACGGGCGGATAACTACCCGAGTATGTGAGATGGCAAGGCGGTAGGGCGGATAGTCTTGTCAAGTGGTCATTGAAATGTGAAAATGTGAGGAAATGGGAGGATGAGTCATCCGATCCTAATTTGATAGAAATAATATGGAATTGAATTATTTGACTTGGTTGAGTTTGAGATTATTTGCATTATGTGAGATGAAATTATTTATTTATGAGAATTATTGAAATAGTTGATTGTGTGATTGTCAATTAAGTGTTGGTATAATTTTTTGTATTTGATAAAGACTTGATAATTCTAGCCTAATATACTATAGTTTAGTAAATTAAATGCTTATTGAGTCGCTAGCTCATTCCTTAGCAATTTTTTTCGAGTTAGTGCAGTTGTAGATAGCCTTAGTTGTGCATTGCTCTCTTTGCATCAGTCGATATCAGTGGGCCGGAGGAGTTATCTCAAGCATTAGAGCATTTTGGGTACTTGTGTGTGTTAAACTAATATATAAATATTCCTTATGTATATTAAGTATGTTATGCCACTTAAATTGTATGAATATGTATTGTAATTAAATAATAAATTATGTTTATAAAGTTAATTATAATATATTGTTATACAATTAGATGTTTGAGTTGGGGTGCTACAAATCCACATGCATAAAATCATGTTGCTTTCGATTAATCCAAGTGAGAATGCATGTGTTTTGATGTTTGTGACACATATAATTATATCATTTTGGCCAGGGTGTTATTAGGTAATGCCCATATGAATTTTCCGTTGTTTTGTTATTCTAGCTTAGGAAATTTGGAATTTGAGAGTTGTTGACCGCTCAACTCCTCTTTATCTTGTATGATGGTTTAGTTTTATTCGGGGAGCATAAACACCACTCTTAAGAGGAAAGCGCATGGAAGCAATAATTATAGACACCGATCCAATGCTTAGACGAATGCCAAGAAAGAAAATTAGTTAATCGAGTACTAATAGGTAGGAGGACTCCGATGACACAAGGTTGGGCATAAGGAATCATGGAAATGCAATTAACAAGCTTGACTGGTGGCATTAGGGCTTAGCTTGATGATCAAGCATGAGAGATGTAAATCCAAGCGCATAAGGAGAAATCATTTTATTTCCTATTAATTCAAGCGTAATACAAGCTCGGAATTCGAGCACTTTGATGTATGAAATGTATATAATGAAGTAATTTGGGTCGGATTTCTTATGAAGGCCTCGAATTTACCCTATTTCTATTAAGCTAGCTCATACAATTTTAGACAACAAGAGTTGTTGCCTAGTCAACTCCTCTCTAGTTCTTAATTTGACTTTATTTTATTAAACTTTCTTTATTCATGTACTCATATTTAGCTTCTAGTCTCTTCTTCTTATGGAATAATGGCTTTTACACTATAAAGATTGCATGCAACCAAATACTTAAGGCTAATAAGCATATTATTTTAGTTTTCACCTTGCAGGAAATCATGTCATGGGTTCTTTCAAAAATTTATGGACTTATCAACACTCGCGCTTACCTAGCATAGACTTATCCATCATGTCCTTCTTTCGTTTGTGTTCTTTGTCTATGCTTGTGTCTAAATAAATTTGATTTGATCCTCACGCTTAGCCATATGGAAGAGAACAATAAACATATTACTTCTTTCCTTATCAGGATATGAAATCCTACTTATATTCTCATTTCTTTTGGTTGTTTTGTATCTCTCTTCTAATCCTATATAGTATGTTGGTTTGGTTTTATATAGGGAGCATAAACACGAGTCGGGAGTGAAAGCCTTGCGGAAATCATGTCACGGGTTATTTCAAGAAATTTATGGACTTATCAACACTCACAGCTATCGAGCATAGACTTATCCATCATGTCCTTCTTTTTGTTTGTGTTCTTTGTCTATGCTTGTGTTTAAATAAATTCGATTTGATCCTCACGCTTAGCCATATGGAAGAGAATAATGAACATATTACTTCTTTCCTTATCAGATATGAAATCCTACTTATATTCTCATTTCTTTTGTTTGTTTTGTGTCTCTCTTCTAATCTCTATATAGTATGTTGGTTTGGTTTTATATAGGAGCATAAACATGAGTATTGAGTGAAAGTGAGTGGGAGCAACAATCATAGACATTGATCTAATGCTTAGAGGAGTGTGAAGAAAGAATATTTGTTAATTATGTACTGGTATTATTCTCTGAATTATCGCAGATGAATCTTTTAAAGGGAATAGGAACAAGAATTGAGTCATGCCCAAATATTTTAACTCAGGATTTGCACCATTAGGATCTCCATCCTTCCTTCTTCCTCTAGGCACAAGGACTATTGTTGATGCAAGGTTGTGCGTAAGGAATTATTAGAACGCAATTAACAAGCTTGACAAGTGCCATTGGGGCTTAGCTTGATGATCAAGCCGGAAGACGTAAATCGGCGTAAGGGAAAAATCATGTTCATTTTATTAATCCAAGTGTATCAAGCCGAAATTCAAGCACTTTAATGTTTGAAATGCATATAATGAAATAATTTATGTTGGAGTGTTTTTAGGTAGGCCCATACGAATTTATCCTTATTTTTATTAAGCTAGCTTATAAAATTTGGGTCTACGAGTTGTTGCCGGATTAACTCCTCTATAGTTTGATTTGACTTCAAGTCTTTATTTATTTATTCATATTTAGCTTCTAGTCTCTTTCTCTTATGGAATGAGGGCTTTGCACTATAAAAATCGTATGCAACCGAATATTTGAGGCTAATGAGCATATTATTTTAATTTTCACCTTGCAGGAAATCAAGTTATGTGTTCTTTTAAAAATTTATCAACTTATCAGCACTTATGCTAGGGGCATAGACTTATTCCTCACGTCCTTCCTTTCTCTTGTGTTCTTTTCAATGTTTGTATTTAAATCAATTCGATTTGATCCTTATACTTAGCCATATAGAAGAGAATAAAGAACTTGTGGTATCCTTCCTTATCCGATCCGAAATCTTACCTATATTCTTATTTTATTTTTTCTTTTGTGTGTCTCTTTCTAATCTCTATGTAGTATCTTGGTTTGATTTTATATAAGGAGCATAAACATGAGTGTTGATGTAAGGAATCATGGGAATGCAATTGACAAGCTTGACCAATAGAATTAGGGTGACTTGCTTATCTAGCAAGAGACGCTAATCCACACACATAAGGTATAAATCATGTTGTTGCTTTCAGCTTAATCTAAGCGGGAATGCATAAGTTATGTTGTTCGAGACACATAAAGTGATGTAATTTGGGCCAGTATTATTAGGTATGCCCATGCGAATTATTCCTTAATATCGTTAAGCTAGCTTATAAAATTTGAGACTACAAGAGTTATTTACCAATCAACTCCTATTTGATTTTGATTTGGCTATAGTTTATTCATATCTTTTATTTATTTATTCATATTTAGCTTATAGTTTTTCTTCTCATGGAATGAGGGCTTGTGCACTATAAAATCGCATGGAACTCAATACTTGAGGCCGTGAAATATACTATTTTAGTTTTCTACCTCGGCAAAAATCAAGTTATGGTTTTAAGAAATTTGCAAAATTATTAACACTCGTGCTAGCGAACATAGACTTACCACGACATCTTTCCTTTCTCTCATGTTCTTTCTATACCCTAGTGTTTAAAACAATTCCACTTGATCTTTTGCTTAGTATCGCTAAAAGAACAAAGAACTTGTGATTTCTTTCCTTATCGGATTTGAAATCCGACCTATGTTCTCATTTTGTTAGTTTCTTTTGTGCCACTTTTTCTAATCTCTCTAGTTTAATGGTTTAGTTTATAAGCATAAACACGAGTGTTGATTGAAAATGCTGGAAAGCCGACAATCATATCTGCAATCCAATGCTTGGATAAATGAGAAGAAAGAAAATTAGTTGATCGAGTATTGATATCATCCTTAGAATGATCATGAATGAATCTTTTGGAGGAAATAAGGAAAGACGAGAATTGAGGCATGCCCTAATATGCCAATTCAAGATTTGCACCATCGGTTCTCCATCATTTCATGTTCCTCCGCGTGCTGAAGGACTCCCGATTACATATGGATTGGTGGAAGAAATTATGGAACGTAATTAACAAGCTTGACTAGTGGTATTGCAGTATGACTTGATGATCTAGCAAGATGAGACGCAAATCCACGTGTGTAAGGAGAAATCATGTTACTTTAATCTAAGCAGGAATGTACATGTTTTGATTTGTATTTCGCATATAATTATCTAATTTAGGTCGGGTGTTATTCGGTATGCCTACAATTCTCCCACTTTTATTATTCGGCCCATAAAATTGACTACGAGTTGTTGACTAGTCAACTCCTCTTTGTCTAGTATGATGGTTCGGTTTTATTTAGGGAGCATAAACTCGATTGTTGTGAGAAAGCTCGTGGAAGTGGCAATCATAGGCTTCCATCCAATACTTAGACGAATGCAAAGAAAGAACATTAGTTGATTGGTAGTGATATCATTCTTCGAATGATTGCATTCGAATCTTATGTAGGATAAGGGAACGATGAGAATTGAGGGACGCCTAAATATTCTGATTTAGGATTTGAATAATTGGAATTTCCATCATTCCTTGTTTCCTCTAGGCATGAGGACACCCCGATGGCATAAGGATTGGGCGTAAGGAATCAAGAGAACACAATTGACAAACAACGTGATTGTCATTAAGGCTTAAAGCTTGATGATTAAGCGGAGGACAAGATGTAAATCCGCATGTAAGGGTGAAATCGTGTTGCTTTTGATTAATCCAAGCTTGAATGAGCGTGTTTTATATTTTGGAGGCATATAATGGAGTATATCAATTTGAAGTGTTATTAGGTACACCCACACAAATTTCCTCTTATTTTCATTAAGGAATCATAGGAAAGCAATTGATAATCTTGATTAGTGGCATTAAAGCATGACTTGATGATCAAATAACATGAGACGCAAATCGACAAGCGTAAGGGAGAAATATTGCTTTGGATTAATACAAGTCGGAATGCATACATTTTGATATTTAGGATGAATATAATGAATGATTTGCCCGGAGTGTGACTAGGTATGCCCACATGAATTTTCCTTTATTTCCATTACGCTGGCTCATAAAATTTGGAAATATGAGAGTTGTTGGCCACTCAACTCCTCTCTAATTCTTGATTTGACCTTAGTTTATTCATCTTTCTTTATTTATTTATTGATATTTAGCTTATCGTTTCTTCTTCTTATGGAATGAGGGCTATGGCACTATATAAACTGCATGCAACTGAGCCAGGATTTGAATTGATGTCCTTTTATTGATTCCTCCTAAATTGCATTACTCTATCCTAAAGATTTCATTTCAATTGGAATTTGGTTATTCACCGTACAAGGATCCCTGCTAAGCATTCATTCACTGAATGGTTAAAGCTTGACTAACTAATTGGCGAATTCATAGGTTCAATTCCTACTAGATGCACGCCATTCGAGGCTAGTGTACATATTATTTTAGTTTTCTACCTTGTAGAATTAAGTTATAGGTTCTTTCACGAACTTTGCAGGACTTATGAAGACCCTACGTAACCTATACTTATCGCTCATGTCCTTCCTTCCATTTATGTTCTTTTGATCGGCTCTTTCTAATCTATATCTTGTATGATTATTTAGCTTTATTTGAGCATAAACAAGAGTGTTGAGTTAAAGGACGTGTGATGTGCATAGTTTTACACATATTTGCTTGCATATTACTGCGTATGTTCTTAGCAATTATTGTGCTTTTATTCCCAAATCACCGTGTTTTGTGTTCTTTCGCGCTTTAGGAATATTTATGGGACCGTCATTGGTGTTTAAGCAATTATGAGATCAATACGTGCGCAAAACAGACGAGAATTCATCAAGATCGGACAAGAGCCTACAGTTGCATGCATTGAGCACGCCTGAGTCAAGGCCGTCTTGATCATGACTGGACTCTAGCCATGACCAACCATTGGCTTTTGATCCTTGAAATTGGCACTTTAGGCACGGTTTCCATAGCCACCACGGCCTACAGCGGCGTGGTGGCTAGCAATGAGAACACGGCCATGGTGAAAACCTACTGAGATCCACAATTTCAGCATGGCTTGGACTGGCCGTCTTGAAATAAATATATAAGGAAAATGAATTTTTTAGGGTTGGAGAGAGGAGGAAGGAATGAGAGAGAGCCCTGGAGGTTGGTTCGGTTTTCGCATAGTGTTGAGTGCGGGAAAGAGTTGCAGGGAGGAAGAACCCCGGAATCGCAAGGTTCCTAGTGCAAAATAGTAGTGGAGCAATACAAAAGGCAATTTGGGAGATTAATCATGGTGCAAATCTAGATTTAGAGCTTTTCATCCAATTCGAGAGAAAAGGGTGTACATATTTCATTTTCATTATTCTTTTATTGTAATTGATTTCCTACTTGTTTTAAACATGAACATGTTTAGCTAGATTTATTAAATCCATTGGTATTTCTTTACTATGTTAGTTTAATATTATGTTGTTGGATTGTTTGAGTTAGTTTTGTATTCTTCTTGCTTTTAGTATTAATAAGATAATGCATTATTCATGAGACGTTGTGAATTGTGGTGTTTAGATTGCTTTATGTGATTGAGAAGTCCATTTGGCAATTGGAATTTTGAATAGCAAGAATTGGTTAATAATCAATCCTCTATATTAACAAGCCGGATTAAGAATTAACAAAGCTTAATAGAGGTGGATTAAAGCTTAATGGTAATTTAAGAATCAATCGTTAGGAAGAGATTCCAACTTTAGGTTATTAGGTTTAGGAATTCGGTTATCTCGTGAGGAGAAACCAATTCGATTAAAATAAATCACGGGTAGCATAATTGGACTAATCAATCCCTTATCTTTTGCTTGATTCCAACTAGTTTAGGTTCCCTTTGGTTTTGCTTTCTTGTCTTGGTTATTTCATTTATCCATTCATTCCCTGCATCTCACTTAGAACTTAGCTTGTAGCTATTAGTTGTCTGAAATTATTCATTATTCATTTTACGTTAATATAACAAAGAACAAAGAAGTAACTCACGGCTTTCACTTTCCGAGGAATATGACCTTGATACTGGCCATAAGTGCTAGGACGCATCGATGAGTTCACCGCTTAGATTGTAGCTAACATAATTAGCTTATCAAGTTTTAGCACCGTTCTAGGGAATGTTTGAAAACTATTGATAAGCATCATACTACACATGTTTTCATGCCCGATTGTTCATATTTTTATGCATGATTATCCCGTTTTATGCTAGAATCACTGTCTTTTGTTTCCCTTTTCGTTTCGTGTCATTTCGAAGGACACCATCGATGTCGAGAAATACGTGTGATTACTGAGCAAAAATCCATCAAATTGGGCGAGAACAAGCACCGAGGGTTGAGCACGGCGGACTCGGCCGTGCTGTGAATTATCGAGGCTATCCCATTGTGCCATTTTTGCGCCTTGGCCACCACCCCGGCTCGCCTGTGGTGGATCGACCAGGCGCGGCTGTGGTGGCTCGGCTGATAGACTCCATGATTCGGCCTTGCACAGACTCGGGTGCTAAATCAACTATATAGGCGATTTTGAATTCTAATTGAAGAGGGCGATTTTTGGACTCAATTCCAAGACACACTTAATCAAATATTTCCTATACCTCAATTGTAGACCGGGAGAGATCAATTTTCATCAATTGAAGGGGGGATTCCACTTATTCCAACATCAAATTGAAGATCAAGACAAACTTTGGAAGCATCTGAGGCAACTAGGGTTTGAGATTTTGAATTTGCAAATTTAGGGTTTCTCATTCGACTTGAAAGAGAAGGTGTACATACCTTTAATTTGTTTTTTATTTTGTTCTTTAATTGCTTTGACTATGAACATGAGCGGCTAGATCTTTTGAATCCATTAGGGTTCACCTTTGTTGATGGATTATGCTTAATTGTTAGTTTTTATAAATTGTCATTCTTGCAATCTTCTGCTATTCGGTAATAAAAGTTTGATGCAGATTAATTTGAGACGTTAGATTAAA